>NW_006911270.1:956444-1093223 GCF_000338955.1 Baudoinia panamericana UAMH 10762 | reverse complement strand
TAACCCTAACCCTAACCCTAACCCTAACCCTAACCCTAACCCTAACCCTAACCCTAACCCTAACCCTAACCCTAACCCTAACCCTAACCCTAACCCTAACCCTAACCCTAACCCTAACCCTAACCCTCTGGAACCTCTGGAACCTCTAACATCGTCGCTCGGGTATTCGACACCCTCCCGGCACCTCGAACGGGTTGCGGGTGCCTTCTAGTCTTCGTGTAGCGCGCGTGCACGCTTGGTGTGCTCTCGCGCTATACGGGCATAAGGAATGGGGCCGAGTCTTGATGGTCTGAAGGGTCATTCGCGCCGTGTTGTTCTGCATCCCTAATGCAGCATCGTGCCATATGCGCCGTGTTCGCCGGGGCTGTCTTTAAGTCGTATGCGGAGATACTTTCGGCGACGCGCACCTAGCAACGAACTGCCGCGAATGCATCTTTGTGCCTCAACCTTCCGTTCCTAGGTATGAGCTCACTGGCAAGTGACTAGGTTCATGCGTTAGGACATTGTTATACTGTGCAGCAGATGTGGATGGCGCTAGTAACAACTTGCAGGTGCAGCGTAGCAATCTGCCGGGTGTAACTCTGCTCGCTTTGTTGCCGTTCCCGCCTGGTTTGCAGCGGTCATAGTGCGTGGGTGCGGACGGGAGAAGGTTGATGTCACTTGCATGATGAGCTGGTCGAACGGTTAACGGGTCATAAGCCAGTCGTTTTGAGTCTCTCAGCTTGGCAGGCTTACCTATCAGAAGTTAACAGTTTGGCTTGTAAATTACTAGAGTTCAGACTCTTAGCTTATCTCGCTTGTAAGCCGGCTTCTTCATGGGGAGGTCCCGGAAACGGTCGCAGACGAGGAATTTGCCGTGAAGCTGGTGCGTACTCTCCATGCGGTGTGGTGGCAGCTCGGTGAAGGCAGCAAGACAGTACTTAGACTTGCACCCGCGACGCAAGCCACAATTTAGGGTTAGGTCCTCCGCTCTTGGCGCGTATAATGGGTTGAGTGGAGAACGAAACGAGAAGCGACTACTAGTGTCGGTGTCATCACCGTCGGGTTTTAGCTGTGCTCGCCGCCCAATGGCACTCAATGCTCCACCCTGCTACTGCATAACCGCAAGATCCTGCCTCAGCTTCTCCTGCATGTCGAAAGTCGCCTATCTCAACGTCCTCTTCCAGCTTAATGACTGTTGTTGCGCTATCCGCCGGCAACGTCTCCAGTCTTCTAGGGCGCTCCATCTCTGCTTGGTGGATACTCTTGGGCTCTTGCACCAAGGCTCCATGCTCTTGAGCTCATGCACCAAAGCTTCGTGCTTATTCCTGACCTTCTGCAGCTCGGCGGAATGGTAGGCAATAAGTTCTTGCCTTGCTTCAGTGAGCTGCTTCTCCCGTATATCGTGTAGTCGGCGCTTGAGGCTCTCTTTCATGTTCTCGATAGGACGATCGCAATTCGCATCCTTCTACTGTAAGGCAAGCTGATGCGGTGCTTCCATCTCTAAGCGAAGCTTGTCGACCTTAGCCTGTAGCTACGCTGCCGCGCGCTGAAGTGTACTTCTCTTGTCCAGGATCTAAGCACGGACACGGCTCGCGAGCTTCAACATTCTATCATGAGGACTGGTCAAGAAGTACCGGCCTACTGCAGCAATGTCGATAGTAGCAATTGAGTTACGCTAAGCGCCCGGCCGAGACAGTTCGCCCTACGGGATCGCATATGAGCTGTAGCCTTGCAATCCCTTGGGTACAGCTGGAATAACTAATCGTGCTTAACGCTACATCTGCACATGCGAATAAGGCTTTCGAATCTTGCCTGCCGTCAAATCGTTTACGAACTCAGCAAAGCTCGTATACCGGAAGTCTGGGAAGAGGTCGCGAGCGTTGACGTAGCCAAGGTACTCGGCATTTTCTGGTGTGTTATCACCTCGCACGTATTTCGTGATGGCATATTGGGCCGCTGCCAACAGGAGCCGACTACTCTTGTCATGCGGAATTGCTTCGAGCGCCTTCTTGCGCGCATTGAGCGTAGCGAGAGCTTCCTCGTCACTTATCTGCATTGATCTCAGCCACGCTCATGCTGACAGTGACAGCCACAGTCTTTTACACACTGTAGTAAGTTCCAACTTTTCTCCGCTCTTCTCCTCGATGATTGTCTGAATCTCATTCTGGCTCAGCACGGCACCATATGCGATCACTCGCTTATTGAGCGTGCGTGCGTCCCCAACAATCTTCGCGGTTATCCGCCCCACGTCTCGCACGTCAATGAGCATGTTGGGCGTCCTCCCACCAGCATAGATCTCATTAGCTGGCAAGAAAATGGCGTCGTCAAATCGGCCGCTCGGTACACGTGGGATACTGGCCTGGTACCAGAACCCGACATCGATGATAGTGAAGCCTAAGCGCTGGCGGAACATGCTGTCATCGATGTCCTCCTTGAGGTCTTTGAGGGCCGCAATGCCGCGTGCGGAAGGTGTCCCCCAGTGGCAGGGTACGAAGCGCTGCACGCGCGCCTTGACCGCAGCATCGATGAGTGGGAGCTGGGATCTGAGGGCTGCGGGTGTTAGACAGCTGATCACGATGTCGATATCCTGCAATAGCTCGATAACGTCTGAAATAGGGCCGTCGAGATCCCCCAGTACGACTTTGACTCTTCGGTCCTGGAGCGATTTGGTACCAGGCTTATCTTGTGATGCTTTGCGGACGAAGCATGTCACCTCCTATGATATTTCAGCCACTTCCTTCGTGCTTCAGGTGCACGGAAGCCAGCAGGGAGGTAGGCTGCATAAACTCACAAACGCGCCATCTTCGAGTAAGCCTTCGAGGATATGCTTTCCCGTCTCCCCAGCAGCACCGACCAGAAGGACTCTTTGCTTCGGCATGGTAGGAGTAGCTGCGGAGAGAAAGTGATCACAGCCCGGGCCTGGTCGGGGAGGAAAGGTCCTCATATGACTCGGTTACCATGTCCGTGCGGCTTGCGAGGCATGGCTATACCGGCGGAGCTTGAATAAGCGTCCACGTAAGCTATAGCCTGACCTCCGGGGTCCATGTACGGAGCGTACAAGATGGGTCAAATTCGTCCGAAGCCAATTGCTGTTCGTCCGCGTTCGTCCGCCATGGATGACTCAGCGGAACTTTACCAGTGGCGTCTGGCTAAGGATCACGGTTAGGGCTGCGAGGGTACTTCCTTCGACGGCTGAATAGAGACTGCTCGTCCCGAAATCCTGAAGGCTTTCCTGAATCTTTGTAAGCAAGTCCAGTTGGCCTAGAGTTCACTCTCGCTCATACAGATAAACACCCATCAACATTGCGACAGTTCTCCCACTGTTCACTTTCCGAGAATCCTAAGCTGTAGCGCGCAAGCAAGAAAACAATGTTGGCCCCAGTGAAGATTGTACTTGGCCTTGCGAATGTAGTGGAGACGTCCACCCTAGAGTGAACCGTGGCTGACCACTCCGCACTAGGTTGGAGACAGAACTCAGGACAATACTGTTCGATATGACACACCAGAGGAAGTTAAAGCTTATCTGGACGCTTTCTACGACCATGGAGGCAGGGTTCTGGATACCGCCCGCGGCTACTCGCCTCATGCTCCTGGCTCATCGGAGGATAGATTGGGCGTCGTTGGAGCTGGTGACAGATTCCTAATCGATACCAAAGTCGTGTCTTTCGTGCCAGGCAGCCATGCGAGGGCCAGTATTCAGGAAAGTATCGTTAAGTCTCTGGAGTCATTGAAGATGTCAGCGGTCAACGTCGAGTATCTGCACGCACCGGACCGCTCAACTCCATTTGCGGAAACAGTCGGGGCTCTCGACCAGGCCCACAGAGAGGGCAAGTTCAGGTTCTTTGGACTCTCCAACTACACAGCGGCGGAGGTGGAAGAGATTGTCAAGATATGCGAGGAGAAGGGATTTGTCAAGCCAAGCGTGTATCAAGGGCAGTATAATGCCATCGTGCGGAGTGGAGAGAAGGAGCTTTTCCCTGTACTACGGAAGCATGGCATTGCCTTCTATGCATGGAGGTGAGTCTGTGTGCTGCCGCACCACATCACACTTCGCTGATGGTCGCGAACAGTCCAGCAGCCGCGGGTCTGTTTGCTGGTAACCACAAGAATATCAAGCCAGGTGACCGCTTTGATCAGTCTGTAGGTTTTTGTGCTACTGAGCGCAAGCGGCATCGTTGTTAACGATGGTTGATAGCACACTATGGGCCAATTGTTCGCGAGCGGATACCTCAAAGACGACATCATAGCTGCGGTCGATCGGGTAATCGACCTCCTGGTTAAGTATGGAATCAACGGTCACGCCGCAGCTCTCAGGTGGACCGTCTACCATAGCAACCTTCGAGCAGACCTTGGCGATGCCGTGATCATCGCTGCTTCCAGCGTGCAGCAACTGAAGTCAAACTTTGACTCCGTTGCGGAGGGCCCTTTACCACGTGAGGTACTGGACGTTCTCGATGGGGTGCATGGCGAGGTCGCAGGTTCGGAGTTTCCGTACCATGCCTAGGGTTCCGAATCAGGAGTACCGTATCTGTTCGCGGTCCGTATCAAATGCTCACCATATGTATAGCCATATGACATCTCAGCAAAGTTGTCGCCTCAAGCCTAAGCCATGAGTGAATGTCTAAAGCGCGCAGTATCATATGAACGTGTCTAATCCCCGTCCTTCAGCGCTTGAGCCATCAATGCCTTCTTCCACTCGATCACCAGCACCGCGCATCAGTGTTTCGAAGAATGCGGTATCCAGTCCTTGAAGCCACCAGTCATCCAATATCGCGGCGGCATCCGGAAACATTGGGTCTTGCTGGAGCGCTTGACTTTCTGGCGTCTCCTGAGCCGGTAAACTTGGTAGCAGTGGCTCATTCGCTATCGACATGAATGACGGTGTTGCTCGTGGCACTGTGATGTCTGCCACAGGCTTGCTCACACCACGCTTCGGCGCTTTCGTATGATCGATACTTATTGCCCCGATGCCACCGATGATCACGCCATCAGATAAACCTTGATCTTGCTCTATCGTCGAGATAGCGATAGTCGCGACACCGTTCTTCGAGAAGCTGATACCGCCGATAAAAGGCACCCTTATAATGACCATCTTGGAACCTTCTCCGTCGTGCTCGCCTTCCATACCTGGCCCACTCAGACTCTGCTTTGGCGTACGGGCCGCGGCGGCAGCCTCTACCTCAATCGCCAATAGGTTTTGAAGCATCGCAGCGCATTTCACCGCAAGAGCATCCTCGTTCATCTGGAACATGGACTCCATGCACTCGAGCGCCCTCTCCACCATCGCTCGATCGCCCAATCGCGCGTGCGCGAGTAAGTTGTTTGTGCTCTTGCCACAATGGCTAACAGCGTGCGCGAGCATCAGCGTCATCCCACCAATCAGCGCCATGAAATCCGCCATCCGAGAGCAGGCAGAGACGGGATCGAAAGTCCTCAATGCAATCTCCCTCGTCAAGATCTCACGGCTAGCATTGACGCAGGCAATTTTGGAGTAGATCCGCTGGTCCGGGCACAGCATGTAGGGAAGATGGAGCTGAATGACAAGGGTGTAGTAACATACTTGGTCTAGGGTCCGCTGAAACTCGTCTAGGGCCTCCACTGAGCCCACTCGAAGTCCAGCGTAGTTAATAGGGCTCCAGAACTGTTGAGGTGCACCCTCGGAGAAAGAGATGAGTTCTCGATCTATGCTATCTGTCATTTCGAGAGCTTCTTGAGGAGCAGTAATCTGGTTGCGTTCCATGATCTTGGCCATCAGACATGCTAGCGCTGTTGGGAGCTTGCACTCGCGGACGGTAACGCTCGTCGATCCATACATAGCGATATCGACAGCGAGTGTGCTAGTGGGCAGGCCAAGCAGGAGGGAGACCATACGCTCCATGCATACGATGCTGATCCACATGGCATCAGGATCGAGATCATCACTCTCATCAATACACTTGAACCGATGGTGACCTTTCCAATGCAGGCCAAGCAGTTGTGCTATCGTAACGGCGCGACGCAATGTGACCCAGCCTCGGCGAATGTTGCCACAGTCGATATGATACAAAGCCTCCAGGATTACGATCTCGAGGCCCTCGAGACTTCCCAGGAGAGCGTCATTCGTGGTGACCTCTTTGATAGCAACCCCAGCAAGCTTCAACATGATAGTGTGGTGGTGTATAGACAGCTGAGGTATCGACTCTTTGGGAGAGAGAGATTGTAAAGACGCCGCAAAGTCTAACATCTGTCTGGCAAGCAAGACTGGATGTTTTTCAGGTTGCAGAAGATCTTTCCGCGGAGTCTGACGTTTTGGCTCGTTGCCTGTCTTTTGACCACGAATTCGGTGACTGGAGTAACAGCGCATCGAGGAGGAGCTTCCAACCTTACTAATGAGAAGCTTGGTGTCTTGCTGGCACGGGAGCGCACCAAGTAGGGTTTGCATGACTTCTGTATGCTTTTCAATGCCTGAAACAGACGTTTGGCTAGGAACTGGTGTGGGCAGGGTATTGCTTGCTTGGTACGAGCCCAGCGGTTGTACATCGTATTCTGGTCCTTCGTGATGATTCGTCGGTATAGCTGATGTGGTGATACCCGAGTTTGATAGACTCTGATGGTGCATACGTGAAACAGTAACATGATTGGCCAGATTGTAATGCTGGCCGTCACCATATTCGTGGACGGTCGCACTTTTCAGAGTCTCCCTGTCAAAGTGCACATCACGTAAGATAAAGCCTGGCTCGTCGCCATTTACTTGACTGATGCACTCCGAGCCTCGTTTCTGGCAGATGATGCAGGCAGTATCTTCAGGAGATGCGAAGATGCACCTGACTTTCCGCCGCCTGCACTCCCTACAGCTGTGCGTGCCTTTCCTGACTTTCCTTCGCTTTGCCGGGTTCTCGTCCGGAGCGTCTATCATTGTGGCTAGCAATGCTGGCGCGTCTGCGCCGTCCGACATCTGACATGCGATCGGTGCAAGAGCTCAAGAGAAAGACGACGCGGTCACTCGGACTTCGTGCAAGTAGCCGGCGTGCCGAAGCGAAAGGGCTAAGTTCGTCCGAGCTGACAAACAGTTTTCGGCCGAACGAGCTTGGCGCTTTGCGACTCTCCCGCAGGTCCAGCGCCTTCAAGATCCAACAACTTGCTTCTGCATTGCACTTGGGATCACAAAGAGTATCTGTAATGTACTGGCGCTTGAGTGCAAGTTGTACATACCGACTGCGAAATCACCACCCGCACATGTCGGCGTAGGCAAGTTTTTGCATGCGGTGACGGTTTTTGTGGTTGTCGACTCCCCCGCACGGTCCTTTGGTCACATCCAAGATCAACATGAGTATCCCAGCCCGTACAGTGGTCGTCATCGGAGGCCGGTACAAGAAAATAGTCCGTCCGAGTGACTAGACAGAGTCCGATCGGAGATTGCTACCCTCGGATGAAGAAGTATCTCCACATCATTCACGTCCTGACTTCGGTCGAGCACAATGCTGTATGACAAACAGCAGGCCGGACCGTGTCTCTGTTGCTGCTCCTGCACCCGTCCATGCTGTTCCAGCGATATCGTGCTTGACAGTCCCGAACATAAGATCGTACAAGTCGACTGTACGGCTCGACTTCTCGAGCTTGTACCTTAACATTCTAGAGGAGACACCATCAACTGCTCAGCGACGTTCCAGGTCAAGACGCTATGGTGCACCAGCAGACGACCGAAGAAGATCTGCCGCGTTCGCAAGAAAACCTGGAGATGTCGAGCTCAGAGCAAGACCGTCCAGTCCACACAGTCAAGGAGAAAGAAGATCCCACTACCAGCGACGAGTATCTCCACGGAGCTCGTCTAGCTGCTCTCATCGTGTCGCTAATGCTGGGCATGTTCTTGGTCGTGCTTGATAACGTATGTCTCCTCAGTCCGAGAGTATCAGCGCTCATTGCCACGACTGACTCCGTCAGACCATCCTCGGTACAGCGATCCCAAAGATCACAGATGAGTTTCACGATCTCAACAAAGTGGCGTGGTATGGAGCAGCGTTCTTCATGACCTTCGGTGGTAGTGAGTAGCCCGGCGTTGCGAAGCCATCATGACTGTGCTAACATCATGCAAAGAGCAGCACACCCCTTCGTACTCCCAATCGCAGGCGCCGGGAAAGGCAGATCTCTGACGTGCTGACGAGCTTAGGCTTCCAATCGACTTGGGGAAAGCTTTACAAGTACTTCCCTCTCAAACTCTGGTATCTCATTGCGATGGTCATTTTTGAGGTCGGAAGTCTGGTATGCGGGCTTGCTCACAGTCCTACGACCCTCATTGTTGGTCGAGCGATCGCAGGCTTGGGCGGTGGTGGCATGATTGTCGGCGTGTTCACGATAACCGGGTTTGCTGCGTCGCCCAACACACGCCCGCAGATCATGGGCCTGATGGGCGCCACATACGGCATCAGCGCGGTGCTGGGACCACTTATCGGCGGCGCATTCACGGATCGAGTGTCCTGGCGATGGGTGAGCAGCCTTCGTACGAAAATTGATCGGCGTGATGCTGATATCGACAGTGTTTCTTCATCAATCTTCCCATTGCCGGAGTAGCAGCCGTCATTGCTTTCGTATTCTTCAAGCCTCCGGACGCGGCAAAACCGGCACAAGCTACGCTTAAGGAGAAGATACTACAACTCGACCTTGTTGGAGCGGTTCTCATGATGGGCTTGATCATCTCGTATGTTCTGGCGTTGCAGTACGGTGGGCAGACGCATTCCTGGTCGAGCAGCGTTGTCATAGGTCTTCTTGTCGGCTTTGTCGCCATAACCATAGCCTTTGTATGCTGGGAGACTATTCAGAAGGAGCGTGCAATGCTCGTACCGAGATTGGTAAGTCGTGGCCCAACTTCACAAGTTGCGGAAATGGACTAACTATGCCGATTCTCACAGATCACGCAGCGCTACGTCGCCGTCGGCTCGATCTTTATGTTCTTCTTCGGTGGCGCATACTTCACGCTGCTCTACTATCTTCCCATCTACTTCCAAAGCATACACAACAGTAGCCCCATCGGATCCGGCGTCCGGATGCTAGCCCTCATTATTCCGCTCACGATCGCCGCTATCATGCAAGGCTTTGCTATGACCAAGGTCGGGATTGTGCCTATCTTCTGGATTGTTGGTGGCGCGATTGCAACAGTCGGCTGTGGGCTGCTCTATACCATGGGAGTTGACACATCCGCAGGAAAGTGGATCGGGTACCAGATATTACTCGGCTTCGTTGTGGGAATCACGTTCCAAGTCTCTTTAACCAATGCTCAAATCTTTGCTAAGCCGGAGGACATGTCGCAGGTTACGGCTATCGTCAATTGTAAGTGTGATCCGCTTTCTCGAGGTGGCGCTTAACCGCTGATTTGTAACTCAGTCTTCGTCACTATTGGAGGTTCATTCTTTCTGGCAGCCGCACAATGTGCTTTCAACAACCAACTAATCAAACAGCTTACGATGAGACTTGTGGAAGTCGATCCTGTTGTCGCTCTTGGGACTGGCGCAACGCAGATTCGTCAAGCTTTCACTGCCTCTCAAATCCCTATCGTCCTCGATGCCTACATGACAGGGTTGAAAGCTGTCTTTGCGATTAGCATTGCCGCATACGGCGCGGCCACGATTGTGGGCTTCTTCGGTAGCTGGAAGCGACTCCCTGCAGGAGAGCTAGGAAAGCTTGCCGGTGGGGGAGCATAAGCATTGTTGGTGGCAGGGATAAGCGCAACTGCCACGTTCAAATTGTGAATCTCGCCAAGTTGAACAGATTGTGGTCCGCCTGCAGAACAAGATGGAGCTGCGCTCAGTTCCAACGGCTTGCTGGATGGCCTTTCACCGCCGTGGCCGGGGCGGAAGGCATGGATGGCAAGAATTATCAGTCGTATAGCGCAACTGTGGAAGCCCTGAGCGATTATTGTCTACGTACCGTTTCAGACACTCTGGCGTCAAAGGCCGGCCGTAAATGAAGATCAGAGGCGTGTGCGATTCGATACCCATGATGACCGCCTCTGACGGGTCGGCTCCTGGCTACTGCGGGCCATATGCTTTCGCAATACGACCATGTTGCCCGCGCCCTGAACCGCCGAAGCCTCGATGCAATGGTGGTGAGGGTGGCCCTCGAAGACGGTCCCGGGACGGGTTCGAAAGCCAAAGAGCCCTACGCGCCAAAGGCTACATTGTACGCTCTTGCGCATTACCAACCTGAAGCCGTTCTCTGGGTTGTAAGTCTCAGCAATGAAGCCAGCGATAAACCGCAGTCCCGCACTCGGCGCGTTGTGGCGCTGCTCAACCTGTTCTTCGTAGTGATGCTCCGGTTTTGTATAGGCATCACCGTCATGATGTTTTTTGGCTTGGTGCTTGTCTTCATGCTAGTAGTATTCACCATGTTCGTGAGTATTGGCACGATGACCGTTATACCAGCCTCGACAGCGCGAATCCTAGTGACAGGCACTCCTCAATTGCTGCGCTCACGCAGCCTTGCTTGGCTTCACAAAGTGGGCTGAGGTAATACCGATCCTTGGAAAGCGACCAAGGGGCTATGATTGGCTCCACCTGACGTGTGTGTGAGCCGGGGAGATATGGGTTTTAGCAGGTATTGATAGAGCAGTAGCACGCTAGTGATACCTCGCAAGTACTGACATGGCCAGCTTGGGCTCGTAAGAAGCACATGTACCCTATGGATTCCATCGTATTCCCACGCAACCATTCACTTCCAGCCTGTGCGAAGCCCGTCTCGTATTCATCGCATGCACACATCACCTATGCACAGCCAGCGTTTCTTGTGAACGCGAAGGCAAATCGACCCAGTTTTACGGTACGGTGTAGTCATGTTGTGGAAGGTCAGCCATCTCCGTCAAGCATAATGAGTACTGAAGTACACTAAGCAGCAGGTGGAGTTAAAGCGGAACTTGAAAGCGTTTCTCGCTTTCGCATTGCCAAGACCTGCGTCTCTGACGCATTCTTTCTCCGTCCTTTGGTCGACGTTACACCATCCGTGACGCAGGCACTTTCATATGCACTGCGGCGGATGCTGTGGTCTACGCGCAAACTCTGTTGCTGCGATTGATCGGAGTCATGCAGACTACAGACGAGACGGTACTACATCATTTTCGAATGATGTGAGTATGTTCGTCAATCATTCTTTGCTTCCAGCGTTACGCTGCAAGGTCAACCCGGACACTACAATGTCCGGCTTGAAACTGGCGCACGTCTTGCTGACGTGGTAGGTAGGACTCGCCATGTATCGTCTTCACGATCTTTATGCTCTACCACTTCAAAGAAGAGCGCTCATCATGCCGACAAGACAGCCATCTTCGACAGCTGTTGTCGTTGGGCGGGCTGCATATCGCCAGCTATGAACCACCGTCTGGCCGCCCAAGCTTCTCGAAGTCGCTGTCGAAATCTAGCGCGGCAGCCATGGCAGCGCGGACTTCGGGTGATGCGTCCTCTGGTACCGGCGGCAAAGGATCCATTGCGGCCGCCCATCTGTTTACACGGTCTATCACTTCTCTTGCCTCCTTCTCCTGAGCTGCCCTTCGCTCTGCGGCCTCCAAGGTACGTTGAGACTCGGCCAGCCCGACATCAAGTTTCGCTGTCGCGGCCCGCAGTTCCTTGTCGCTCTCCGCTAGGAGCTCAATGTGTTCGCTATATACCGCACCTAGCTCGGCCAGTTTCTCGGCACGTTCGAAGGCTCTAATCTGCCGACTCATCTCGTCAATGTCGCTTTGGCGTCGCTGCATTTCGCTTTCGAGATTCGGCTGCACCCTCCTCAACCATTCGGAAGTTACTGCGCGTCCGTTGGCTTCACTCCAGTCATGATAGGTCATGGTGTCGATGCCACCAAGGTTAATGGCGGGCTGCGCAAAGTTCATTCCGCCGACTCCGCCGTATCCACCGCACATTAGTGATCCGATCGTCTCACCAATTTCAGCTTGGCTAACTTTTGTTATGGTGAACAAGATGACCTGGCTTAGGTGCCATCCGGCGTCCGGCCACAATGCCATCATCACTAAGTGGACAAGCCGAAAGAACGTCGGCGAGCTGTCCTCAAGTCTGACGTGATCTTGGCATCTTCTGTAGCCCTGATGGCTCAAGCCAACATTACCGCGGAGCTGAACATATTCGAATTCATCGCGCGTTGCCACAGTAAGTACTACGTCCCGGTGGAAGTCCACAAAGATCCTGGCTTGTACGGGAACACTCTCTGCATCGCCGTCTTGCCACGTTTCAAAGAATGTCCCAGCTGTACCTACGTTGGCGCTCTGGCGGCTCTCTGCGTAGGCTGCGTTCATTCTATGCTGGAGGTCTAGAAGTGCCAGTCGCGGCTTTGCGAGCCCTTTCGACGCGATACCAGCGATGAGCTCGATATGGCAAAGGAGCTCCTCCATGTTATCCACCAGGACTCCGCGGTAATCAGAACTTGTTAGGTAGTTGGCGTAGACAACTGGGTCGCAGCCTTCGTCCACGTCACCTGGAATGCGGATCTCATGGCGGAAGCGTCCGTGCAGCCCCTGCGTCAGCTCATTGGTGAGTATAGCCTTGATGATCTCGCTGCTCAGCTGACTTAGTAGCAGTTTCGTGTCGTAATACCAGTCGGTGCGTTGCAGCAACCGTGACTCGCCCGGTACGGGAGCAATTCGACCTTCAAGATCCCAAAGCGCCTGAGCTAAACCTAGCAATGGGTAGGAGGATTAGCCATCTCCCATACGACGGTAAACATTGTTGCGCTCACCATTGGTCCCGTCTTTCTCGAACGCATCGAGAAGCTGCTGCTGTTCTTTCGTAATATAGGTCCGCACAGCGGCCGGAGCCGACTGGTTGTCTTGTACGTCTCTAATGTTTACGTCTGTTTTGAAAGCGCTGACATTCACTAGCAAAGCCATGTCAACTTTGGATACTGGTGTATGGTGTATGGTGTATCGTGGTGTTAGCAGGGGCAGGGAAAGAGTTAGGTGGCTCCGCAAAGTTTCGGCTAGGCCGATCGTGACTTCCTGCGGAAGGATACATGCATCCCAAAGTGGTTTGGCGCGGTTATTCCCAGGATTATCTCAAGATTGTCGCGAACTTTGTGCGACTTCATGGATTGTGCGTATGACGGCGTGCTCACCCAGCATGATTCGTATACTGTGAGAGAACAAAGCGCAGGGTGAGGCCGTACTGAGCGAGCAGCGAAATTTCGCATTCGACAAAAAGCAACAACTTCAAGGTCGAAGGACTGCTGCGAACTCCAATTGGTCCTCCTGCTAAAGAAAGTAGTCCGCCACCGGCTTCTTCGCCGGCATGCCACGACTGTCCTGCGGCGCAGCCTCGAACACGCGATACCGTCTGCCAGGCCCCTTGAGCTTGTCCATCCGCTCCGTAAGCACGCCATTGCTTGCACCATGACTTCTCTCCACGTCTCCATTGCTGCGCGGAGCATAACCCGCATTCGAACCATCCTCCCCCAGCTCCAGTATAGCAGCTATGTTGCCGCATCGGTAGCAGTAGTTCGGTGCCGACCACACAGTCACAATGGTGTTCTGGAACATCTCCTTGAAACCCTCCATGACGAGCTGATGGGCACGGCAGATGAGGCTGAGGTCGTTTTTGTGGTTGAAGCACTTCACAATGTCGGCTCCGAAGAGGAAGCCGGCGCCTCGTGGTGACAAACCCCAACCCTCGATCTCGTCAGGGTCCGACCAGAGAAGATCGCACATGGCACCTTCGTGTGGGACCTCTTGCTTGCGGTCAAGCAGGCGAATCTTGTCGATGCTGTCGATGAGCGGACTGAGACCGCCGTGAACGCAAAGAACGGCACCACCGCCATTACCTGAACTGCCATGACTTGACCCTGTCGCTCCCGTACCTGGCGCGCCATTTCGAGACGGTGTTTGTTCTCGTGTCTGTGAAGGTGATGATGGCGGGTTCGAAAGCTGCGAGCTTTGGCCGATGTATCTGTCTCGAACATGGCGAGTTACAATATGGCCTGCAGAGTTCAACAGCTCCACCTCAACTTCATCACCCTCAGAGACCGTGGTCGCGTGTGAAGGATCTGCAAAAGGGGCATCCGTCGGTTCCAGCTCGGTCGCTGCACCGATTACAAGCGCACCCAATGCCAGGTAATCGAAGACTTCGCAGCAGTACCGCCAGACGTTAGCACTGCCGTACTTCCGCAAACATTCGTCGTAAAACCCATAGACTGTCGTGATCTGCCGTGACTCGTGGTTCCCTCGTATCAGCGTTATCCGATCCGGATATCGGACCTTCAGGCAAAGTAGTAGTAGAAAGGACTCAAGCGAGTAGAAGCCGCGATCGACAAAGTCGCCCATGAAGAGGTAATTCGTATCCGGCACGTCGCCACCCACACGGAAGAGCTCCATGAGATCGTGAAACTGGCCATGAATGTCGCCGCATATCTGAAAGGCTAGGGGTTAGTCTCGATATTTGTGTAACTGGATAAGTGCCCAAACGTACCGTGACCGGCGCATCCACCGTTACCACATTACCCTCCTCTATCAGCAGCTCCCGCGCTTTGTAGCACAGCTCGCGCACTTGAATCTCTGGGATTGGCCGACATGCTCGCAGCTGCGCGATGGCCCTGAAGCTCGTTAAAAGCGATCCTGCTGCCTGCTCGCGTGACCACCTACTTGTCCAGATCGCTCATGCTGCTGATGGCGCCTGAAGGCGCACACACCTTGTGCACCCACTATTCTTGATACCCGTCTCAAGCTCCCGCCACTGAGACACTGCCGTTCGCCTGTGCCACGCTGCGCTGATGTAGCGCTAGCTCGCAAGGTTTCTGGGTGCTAAACGCAGTATGTTGCTCTTCGCGGTTTTGATGCCTTTGGACGGTGTGCGCGCAGGGTCGTAGATATGTTGTGAGTGTTAGAGGTCTGAAGTCGGGAGGGTATGCTCAAGCCGATGGAGAAAGTTCGCAGGTTGCGCTTTCACATACGAACAGGTGCAATATGCGCTGCGCATCGATGGCCGACGGCTGTTCCCGCATTACGCACAGTGGCTCGAGCGCCAGAGTTCAGCTCGCGATACTCTTTCTCAAACAACAACGTCTTACCCTTCGGCTACATGTTCTTCCGCTCCGGCGGCGGCAGCACTTGGAGAACATAAGACTTGACTACCTAGGCTGTCTTGGCACTCTCGAACATGCCAGTTGTCTACGCAACGCCGAGTGTGCGAATGTGTATGCGGAAGGCAGCCATGGTTTCAGTCCTTCCATCGCATTATCCACGCTGCAAACTAGTAACCCGCTAAAGCGTTAGGTTGGATGGCCAATCCATCATACCACTGACGTTTTGAGAGGCGGATAGCGTCAAACGCCCTTGTAAAGATCTCAACTCACTTCCTTCCCCAGCCAACCACGCAGCTCAGGAAGATGCCGTCCGGTTGATCCTCACACACGGCACGCTCAAATTCACGAGCTAGCTTGTCTTTACTGCCACCATGATCAACCCAGTGATCGATCAGTCCTCTAGCAAACGGGTTGTTGGTTGAAGTCCACCATTCACTTGCGACGTTTGACCACCCGTCTGCGGGTTGAAACAACGGCATATTGAAGAGCTCAGTCTTCACGTCTTTCACACCAGCTTCCTGCAATGCTTTCCGGTGTTCTTCTTCGGCATACCACGTCCCCGGAAGCTTGGGGTCGAGGACGGTATATTCAGGCCTGCAAGCTGTTCTCAACACGCGCTCATTCGCTTGGGTCAAGAGGACCTACTTCAATCGACGGCATGCCCTCTCGTGCCCAACCAAGAGGCCCAAGTACTCTCCCCATATCGCGATACCCACGACACCTCCCGGCATTACGACCCGGTGTAGACTCTTGACCACTCTCATGGCATCCGGTATGATATGAGTGGCAAATGAGCTGAGCCCGTGAGTGAACGAAGCATCCTTCAGTCCGGCGAGGGTTGCGCCGTCTTCAAACTGCGTCGTAACGTGAGGAATGTGCAGCTTGTTGACCTCAGCCAGCATGCCCTCAGCGACGTCCGTCGCAAGGATTCGCGCTTGGCCACAAATTTCATGGATCTTGACCGTCAAGCTACCAGTGCCGCAGCCCACGTCCAGCACGGAGGACTCTTCCGTAAATGGTAGAAGCTTGTCCACCACCTCGACCAACCGAGCAGTGCCGTGCATTGTGCATTCACCTATAACCTCGTTGTAGCTTGCCGCCGCCGCTGACCAAGCTTCTCCCGAAGAAACCCCTGCCGACGCAGGCATGACTATCATAGGCAATATGGACATCGTCGTTTAGGCTCGTAGAGGAGTCATAACGAATGAGTACCTTACTTGCAAAGTAAACGAATGTGCTTCACTCGCCTCATATCTATATGTCATGTCAAGTGACATGATCCGTGAGGAGAACAGCTCCAGACCTGCAATCGCACAACCTCGCGTGAACACCCAACTCCATCCGGCAACAACGCCGTTCCAAAACGCCTCCATAGGGCAGTCGAACATGTGCACGTATGTGAAACTTCTCCGCTTTCGTGTTGCCCAAGATGCTAAGGATACGGAGCACAGGCGACACCTACAGCAACAAATGCAACACGTAATGAGCGATCAGTGACCCCTCAAACACATTCCAGAGCCCAATTGTCTTATCGTTCGTTGACATGTATGGCTAGATTCAGCCATTGTAGATGACGCTGGCGAGGAGTAGGCGCTGAACTGGCGGTTGTTGAACATGGCTGCTCCCACCGCTATCGGGATGTGGCACGTACTTGCGACCTATGTAGCACTTTTCGATGGTCTTACATTTGGAATCATTCCACCTCCCATCCCAGACTCGATCACAGAGCTGTCGCAATATCTCTACATAGCTAGTTTTACTTCTTCCAAAATACTGTATACCTCAAGCTCGCTGACCCGGTCCGAGTGGTCTTTCTTTGCAGATCCAGTACGAACCGTTGCAGGGCTCGCTGCAGCAAGAAGCGAGCCCAGAAGAAGCAACAGCTCAAGTGACAGGTTTCCCGTTTGCAGAATCTGCTTAGCTTCGAGACGCAGCGGGTTACCAGTCAAGCGCATCAATCCAAATGGTTGGAAGAATTGTACCCCAAGGGCTCAGTAGGTATGTTCGCAGACAGCTGACCCTCAGGGCACCTGCTGCAAGCCTCCCTCGCTCTGCCGCGTGGCTTAATCCACAATCGAAGACGGAACGATGTCACGATCAATCCACAAGAAGTGTCATCTCCAGCAGCACCTTCGTCGAGCAGGTCGTAGGCGTCATCTGTTCTCAAGTCCCACGTCTTCAGTGGAAGTGGACCTCATTCCAACGTACGGTGACGGTAGTAGCGCCAGATAGGGTGCGGCGAACAAAGAAATGCACCAAGAACCAAACCACGCACTACTGCTTCACCGCTGATCAGGGGAGCTGATGTAGTACTCCGGGCGCAGCGAAATGAGCAGCGAACGTAGACTGCGTATCTGCCACGCTGTTCGAATGCCTTACGAAGAACCCCAACGAAGTACCACAGCAGCGATTTCGGGACGGAAGCAGCTTGGTTAACTCTTAAGGTGAGCTCGACAATTGTTGTAGTGTGTCCATAACAGAGCCTTGAGCGGCTCTTCTTCAACGTACCGTGAGTGGAGCTAGCTATGTAAAAATCCCAAGCCAAATTGCCCGCTTTTGAGCTCATCGTGGACAGTATGTACAAAAGCCCATCCGCCAAACTGCTTCTCGCTCGAAGGGTATCGTAGACAAGAAAAAGATGGATACCGCCAACGCCAACCGCTAATCGCAGCAAAAACGGTCGTCCAATCACGCCATCCTCCGACATGTTAGAGAGGAACATCCTCCATCATCTGCACCGCCCCCTCCCTCCCCACCGTAATAATCACGTCCCCCAAACTCTTCGCCGCAAACCCAGCTTCACAGTAAGAGAAGTAGTACTCCCACTTCCGCTTGAACAGCTCAACATCCTCCTCCGTCATCCTCGTCCCCTTCTCCACGTGCTCGCTGATGAGCGCGGGCTTGATCTTGAGGGTGAAATTCTGCATGAAACTCTGCCGCCATAGACGAAGAGTCTTCGCGTAATGCGGACCGATATTCTCGACGCTATCCGGGACGAGACGAGGCGGGCTGTTCTTGCTCGACGAGCCGGCTTTGATCGCATCGAGAAGTTGCGTCACAGTAGGTAGATGGCCGCCAGGAAAGATGTACCGCCTGATGAAATCGTCGGAGTTGCTGTAGGCATCGTAGCGGCTTTCAGGCATGGTGATGCACTGGAAGACTGCAATGCCGCCGTCGCTTTTCAGCAGCTGGTCGACACATCGAAAGTAGGTTTCCAGGTACTCGGCGCCTACAGCCTCCAGCATCTCGATGGATATGATCTTGTCATACTTGTCATGCTCGCTCGGTATCGGCAGGCTGCGGTAATCACACAGCATCACCCTGATTTTGTCCTGGAACCCTGCCTGCCGTATCCGCTCTTCTGCCAGCCGTTTCTGCTCCGCGCTTAAAGTCAGACTGGTCACTCTGCAACCCGTCTTTTCCACCGCGAGGATGGCGAAGCTGCCCCAGCCTGTGCCAATTTCCAGCACGTGGTCGGTGGACTTGATCTTGGCATTGTTGACGAAGCGACATAGCTTGCGGTATTGTGCTTGCTCTAGCGTCTCTTGAGACGACGCAGGGTTGGACTTGGGCAGCCAGATGGGACAAGAGTACGTCATGTCGGGTGACAAGAAGGCTGCGAACATATCATTTGAGATGTCATAGTGTGCGGAGATGTTGAGTCGCGAGTTGGCAAGAGTGTTGGTGCTCCGGATGAAGCCCGCAATTTTGCCGGAGATGTTCGAGGTCAATGTCGTGCCTTTAGCCAGATGCGCCCTGTTGAAGAGGAATAGCTTGAAAAAGGCGGTCAGGTCTGGGCATGCGATCTCCCCAAGCATGTAGCTCTCCGCAAACCCCATGTCCGCGAAGACCAGCAACCGCACCCAGAATAGATCGTTTAGGACTCTGATCTCGGCGTGCGGGACCTCGTAGACCGACTTCTCACTGCCTTCTGCTTCTGCCCGTCTTGGACTTCCGCAGATCATGAGACTTCCATCCGCGTCGGTGATTGTTAGCGAACCGATCTGGATCTGCTTGAGGAGACCGAGTATGGCACCACGTGAGAGCGAGAGTATGGGTGGCCATGCGTATGAACCGGCGTAGTTGGCAAGAGCAGTCGTCCGCTCCACCAACGGTGTAGTAATACCCATGCTCAATCTAAGTCCTCTTTATTTACTGCAGCGACGGCGGGAATGCCCAGTGTCTACCTTATAAGATCAGTAATGACAGTGAGAGAGCGCACGAACAGCAGGAACAGGCAGGAAATATGAACATGTGGTCTCAACAAGCAGAATCGAACCACCGGCGCCTCACATGCGGCCAAATTGCACCGGCTGTCGTTGAAGTCAGACACAGTCGCTGGGCCGGGGAGAAGGACATCCCGGCGACCGAGGGCCACATGCTCCTGGCTGCAAGGTACCAGCGAAAAAGGTCCGGTCTTGCTGTGAGCGAGTGGGCACTTTTTCTGGCCGCCGAGACGTCATCGATTTGATGGGAAAGGCTTAAGGTGCATGCGGCGCGATCCTAATTACCCGCTAGCCTCGCGGACGTTGCTGTCTGTCGTATATCATACTCGGTGCGCCTTCATGCTGCTGTCCTGCGAGTGTATACGGCGCGCCAAGCAGTCAAAGGCACATTGCCTCCGCCCGCAGCGTTGTCTTGTTGATGGTAGGAGAAGAGTGGCAGATGTTCGAATCACCTCGAAGATAAGGTAAGAAGTCAGATAAACCCCGCCGGCCATAGAACTATCGGGAGATTGGGGCCCTTGCGCCCGTGCCTATCGCAATATGGCCTTTGCAAAGGCACAACGTTGTCTCAAAAGCCGCCCGCGGTATCACTTCCTTATACCGTTGTATGTCTTCCGTCGCTCGAAGAGATGCGTCGATGATCTGTGTACTCGACGTGGGTGCCATGAGAGTCTATGCCACATGCCACATGCCAGATATCGGGAAAGCCGATCGGGACAGCCGGCAATCTGCCCGAGGAGATCGGTTCTAAGTAGCCCGTGCATTCACTCTTTACGACGCGCTCTAGGCGCGTCTCACGTGGAGCATTGTGTACTGTAGGGACGAAGCTTGCTCGCTTTGTACACGTAGTCTATCCGGCTCACATACAGCAACAAGGAATTGTCGCGATGCTAGCTATAGAGCCCCCCAAATCTACTCGCCAGCTTAAGCCCAACCTTCTCCCATGCACCATCCACCATAACGGCCCCCTCAAGGTCTCCAAGCGCTACTGGTCGCCCAAGATTAATGCAGATGGCACAAGCACAGCCTACCTTCGCGGGCGTAAACTGAAAGGGCGGACTCTCAAGCTACCAACGGGCTATCAAGGGGTCTTGCTGCAGAAGACCGACCGCGATCACGTGCCATCGAACGCATCATCTGCCGCTGCTTCTAAGCCTGCGTTGCTGCATAGTCTTGAGCTTGATGAGGCAGAGGAAGCGGAGGGGGGTGAAGGCGAGGTCAAGCTAATGGAGTCGAAAGGCACGTTTGATGAAGTAATGGTGTGGGGTCATGAACTCGTACCGGACGATGAAGATGCATATGTACGAGGGCTGCGGGAGTGGATGGCTTTCGCTGAAGCGGTAAGATAAAACTTACCAGCCCGAGAAGGCGTGTGCTGACAGGCGTAGATGCATGCCTACCCCGAGTTAAAGTCAACGACTGCTGAGCCAGCACGCCACCAAGCTTCGACGCTGGAAGTAGAGAAAGGAGGCTGAGCACCGCCTTCTCACACATGTCATGATACGGAAGCATGAAGCATGAGCATGCTTTTTTGCATTTGGATTTTTCGTTGGACCTGCGCATGCCATCTATGGTACATACGTCTATCATCTGCACGTCTAGCAGTGACATGGAATATCTGCCGCGAATGGCGAGACCGAGGCGGAGGTAGCTGAACCCAGCAACCTTTACAAAAAGTAGTCCGGCGTCCGTCGCGACACCATAGGCTCGCCGGCGCGCGGACACGGGTCGAATTGAAGGCTAGACGGCAGTCAGCACAAGAGCCTCACGGGGATGTGTCCGGACTGCGGAGTCGGGACTCACAAGGTGTATTTGAGATGCTCGTCAATCTCCATAATCGCCGCTTGATTGCCGCAGCGGTAGCAGTAATTCGGTGCTGTCCAAATCGATCAGCACATGTCACCACACATACCAGACTGGTACATCTAGACTGACCGGAAAAGATGGTGACCACATTCCGATCCTGACTCCAATTATACCCCTCCATCACCAGTTGATGCGCCCGCGCGACAAGCGTCAAACCATTGTTATGATTAAACGCCTCACTGATATCCTGACCGAACGTATACCCAGCTCCTCGTGGGGAGATACCCCAGCCACACCGATCGTCCGGGTCGGACCACAGCAAATCGCACATTGGCCCTTCATGCGGCACCTCCTGGATCCGATCCAACGCCCGGATGTTATCCAGTGTATCTATGCTGGGGGACAGACCGCCGTGCAGGCAGAAGATCTGGTTGTCGATCAACGCGGTCAAGGGCAGGTAGTCGAACAGATCGGTGAAGAACTTCCACACATTCGCGTTGCCGTATTTGCGCAGACATTCGTCGTAGAAGCCGTAGACTTGCGTGATCTGGCGCGACTCGTGGTTGCCGCGAAGGATGGTGATGCGCTGCGGGTAGCGGATTTTGAGCGCGACAAGCAGAGTCACCGTCTCGACGGAGAAGTAGCCGCGGTCGACGTAGTCGCCCATGAAGAGGTAGTTCGTGTCCGGGTTCGGCCCGCCGATCTTGAACAGCTCCATCAGGTCGTGAAACTGCCCGTGGATGTCTCCACACACGGTCACAGGACACTTGACGGGCTGCACGTTACTCTCGTCTTGGAGGACCTCGCGCGCCTTTTCGCACAGTCGCCGCACGTCCTCTTCCGAGAGCTGTTTGCACGCCATCAAGTTCTCGATCCAGCCGTCCAGGTCGGGTATTGATGGTGGGTCGGTGGAGGCGCCCAGTGTGTGCTCGACCTTGCCCGCCTCGCCCATCTCCGTGTCCATGATGGGCTGCCTTAGCGCGGCAGCCTCCGCCATCTTGGCCAGTCAGTGAAGAAGAGGTTGGGTGCGGTGATGGACTGGCTAAGGTGGTGTAGCAGGTGGAGCAGGTGGAGAGATGGTCGGGGGGACAGGCGGCGGTGGAGAAGGTACAATGATCTTGCCGCGGGCTCGCTTTCACAGTGTGCCGACGCTGTAACACCTCAATGGGGGTAAGATGTGTGTTGTTTCGCAGTTCCGGCGATGGTTCCTGGCAATGTGTTTCTGTTGCGGTATTGTCTCAAGCTCCAGCTGCATGTGCTGAGTTGTTTGGGCGGCGGCAGCTTCCGTCAAAAGGGCTTGGCGTCCGTCACTGGAAACCAAGCACACGACTGGCAGGGACAGAGAAGGACGGGTTGAGAAGAGGGCGGAAGACACCTTTGCGCACAGACTAACAACTGGCGTGCTGTTACCCACATATTTCAGATAGAATTGAATATCAGACTGCAGTGTGTACCACATGCTTCTTCACCACTCCCCTCCATACGCGCGCCTCCCGCGGCTCTCTCAACGAGACTTCCCTTTGCCCTTCCCGTTCCCATCACCCTGACCACCAAGAGCAGGATACTCGACGCCAACATCACGCCTACTCTGCTCCTCCGCCAGACTGAGCTGCAGCGCAAACTCCATATCGCTCATCTCCCACACTTTGCTTGACCCCGCCAACATCGGCGAAGCGCGCGGTGAAGGCCGGGCAGACGAACCCTTTCTGCCCTTCGGCTTAGCTTGACGGATGGGTACCTCATACGGAGCTCGACCCGGTGATGTACCCAGGCTCAAACGTATCGCTTCTGCCACGTCCGCATCAAACTCCTCGTCCGACTTCGGCGTAGACAGACGCGGTGACGGACTGGCAGAAGGCGTAGGATCAGCCGTGGCGAACGTGCTGTAATCTGTACTGACGACCGTGCTCGTGTCGGACGCTCTGCGTGCGGCTCTCTCTTGCTCCAACGTCTCCTGGCTGAGCATGGCAGCGTAAGCCATCATCTCTTCCTCACTTCCATCCAACAACCCCGTCCCAAAGCGGCCAGCGAACCGCTCAGCGTCCTTCTGCCGCTGCTGCTTCTCTCGGTCCAGTTCGTACCGCTCGTTTGCAATGTAGTCCTTCAAATTCCCACGCGCAGCTCCCGAAAAGCGCTCGCCACCGTTATTGCTGCCGCGCTCAGAACGCCGGTGTCTGCGCTTGTGAGACTTGTACTGATCGGCCGCAGACGAGCTATATGACCAGTAGCGGAGATGTGTGCCGAGCGAGACCATACCGCGAAGCACTGTAGGATCTGGGTCCAGGCATATCGCGCCAGCGGCGAAGAGGTTGATACCGACCCCCTGTGGAGAAGCTTGGGCTTGAACGAGCCTGCGTCGTGCGCGGGAGGAGAAGCGAGAGTTGAGTGTGCGAATAGGTTGTGTATTCGACCCTAACGGATCCCACGCCTGAACATAGCCGTCGTTACCACCATGCACCAAGTAGAGTGAGGACATGGCGAGGCAGGAAATTTGCGGCGAATCGGTCTGTATGATGCGGACGGGTTCAATGGTATTGACAGATTCAGCACTCCTTGACGGCGGACTTCGAACATTCCAGATCAAGACGCTGCCGGTGGCAGTACCAATTGCAAACAGACGAGCGCGCTGCCCAGGCATATCTGCAGGATCAATGGCGCGCGTTGCCGAATACGACGGCGAAAGCCATGGCGACGAGGTTGTCGATCGGCTTGACATGTTGAGGAGGGGATCCTCGGATATGGTTTGCGTAGCGAGAACAGAGTTGTCCATGGTAGTCGCGAAGATCTGCATGTGCTTGAATCCGTGCAAATCGAAGCTCGAAACCCGCCATTCTTCACACACCGGTCTTGGCGTGATCGAGCCCGCAAAATCATCTCGAGACAAGCTGTCCTCAAGCCGGTCCAGGGAGAAGTCAGGCACGGGGGCGGTAAGCCTATCCTGCGGACTACCAAATAGAGATGGAGAGCTTGTCGACACGGTGCTGCCGCTCGTTAACGGTGGCGTTGAGGCGGTAGCATAGTTCGCGCGATCCTGAAACCTGCAGCGAGTGTAGCGTTTGATGGCAACGCTGGAATCTTCGTCAAGCCCACACTCGAACACTATCACGTTCTCGCCCGCATTATTGCCGTCATCGCCAGCGAAGTCGACATCCAGCTTGCGGCGCATGTCCCAGCCGGCGCACGCTTTGTGGAACTCCTTGGGTTTGCGCATGATAAAAGCCTCTATCTCGCGTGTCTCGCTCGTGGTTTGTTCTTTGCTCAGACACATACCATTCCAGGACGAGCGAGGCGAGTAGCTGCCATCTACGCCGGACTCAGCATACGGATCCAGTCTTGCCACCCGCCTGCTTGCTTCGACGACATTCCAGTAGACAGTACGACCCGTGAGCCAAGCGGTGCGCTCAATCGTCTCGTCATCCGGTCTTGCGCCACGCTCAACGTGAGCACGCTTGGGGAACTTGGTAAGGTAGAACACCTCGCCAAGTGCATTCAGCACAACCGCCCATATCCGGTTTTGCGCCTGTCGCTTGAGACTATGCTCGGCATCAACCGCAATGCCGATAATCGGTACGCCTGGACTCAGCACCCAGCGTGCAGTCATCTCGCCACGACCGAATCGCTGGTCACGACTGTTGCCATTGGTAGTAGAGCCAAGACTGTAGGCTGTAACCACGCCAAGTGAGGAACCTGCCAAGATGCCGATGAGACCCTCGGTAAGCGATGGGATAGCAGCAGACTTCGCGACCCAAACGCTTGTGACAGCCTCGCTGGCAGAATAAATACGTGGTATGCCAAGCTCGGGAGCAGATATTGCAGACGAGAAGGCCAGGAAGCGGCCTCGCTGCTCTTCCGTGGACCGGAAATAGGCCATCCCACCAGGCGAGCCTTCCCCATGGACCATGCCGTAGGGCTGGCTGACGTCCATAACGTTTGGCACGCCTACGACCTCGCCTGGTCCGAGTCCGTACTGTGCGTCACCTGGGAAGCGCTCGTTGAACTGCAGGAATTGCTGCGGGTCAGATAAGCCCCAATTGTCCACCTTGGCCGCGTTAGGGTCGCTGCTAGTAGCCATACCAACATCGTCGGCGGCATGGATGAAACGAGGCAGCTTCTTGTTCATACCACTCCCAAAGTTGGCATGCACGTGGTTGATCGTTGTAAAGAGCTGTGAGTTGTACATGGTGATTGCAGTGGCGTTGTGACTTTGACCGGAGCGGCCGGAAGTTGGCGGCAGAGACACCTGCGCGGGTTTGCCACGTCCCAAGGAGCGTAGGAGACGGGTACGCATGATATACTCGCTACGCCATGACGCGAGCGCAGTAAGACGCGTAAAGGCGCGTTTCTCCGACAGGACAGCATCTTGCGCTATTTCTCCACTGTCATCGTAAGCAACGTCCAACGTGTTCTGGCCAGGAAAGTAGTGAGCGAAGGCGCTTCTCCAGGCATGCGGTCCCGTGACAAGGTTGTGGAAGCGCTTCGACACGAGCGCGACGGACGTCAAGTCTGTCGGAGCTAGGTGCGCAAGTGCATGTGTCAAGACCTCTGCTCAACATCAGCAAACGTCCATCTTCCACACGTCGCACGCCAAGGAAGACACACCGTTTGGCAGCTCCTGAATTGGAGACCGTTCGTCATTCGGACTACGCTGCTTCTTCACCACGCGAAAGGCAGGTCCCTCCCGGCTCTTATTCCTGGGCGGCGTTGAAGCCTTCTCATACTCTGTGATTCGGTTATATACCGCACTGGGCGGCGAAGGCGTCCTTTGCGGCGACAGACTCACTCCGCTTCCGGCACGCGGCTTATCGGCGTCCTGCAGAGAACGCGCGAGAGCCTCGTCGAGCGCAAGCTGCTCATCCGCAGATGGTGTTGCCAACCCTGCTCCCGTATTGTCTGCTGGGGACAGGGAGGCTGATGGCTCAATCGGGCGAAGTCCATGCTGGCGGTCGTTTTCGCGGTTCTGAGGGGCGGTTTCTCCGGTCGCTGTTCTGGGGTCACTGGGAGGCGCTGGTTGCATAAAACGTGGAGAGGTGGACTATTGGTGATACTTAGACTGAGCCAGATACACTGGGTCAGTCGAGCTGTGCGCGGAGGCTTGCGAGGTTTGTGGTGGCGTGGTTGTGCAGGAGAAGCAAGCAACGCGATTGACGTTTCGCTTTCAACCCTCACTGCCAAGACCTGCTGGTTGCGGCGTCCAAGTGATTAAGTGACAAGCCACATCGAGATCGATGAGATGCACGGTACGACGAGAGCGCAATGCTTTCCAATATTTGGTCCGACGATCTATCGCTACCTGTTATGCTATATACACTTCAAGGCACATACAGCTTGCTAAAGGCGGCTATATCGCTACGGCAGCATATGCACTTGGTATAGTTCCTTGCCGCGAGACCAACCCTGCAGTCATCGCACATGCTCAGGCAGCCGCAAGGCCAGACGAGTATAGTACGTGGCGTTGACTGACAGACCACACATTGCGGACCACCTGCACCCATGCCTTCAGCACCCGACTCCCACGTCCCTGCATTCACAGCTTTCGACTTGGCTCTGGAGCGTTGGCCCAGAATGAAGTGCTCCAGATCGCGCTCCTCGTCTTCCTCGCTAGGCGCCTTACTGGAGCCGCGAATGCCATTCAAAAGCTGCGCGCGGCTGCGGTCGACGTTGCGCCGGTACTGACTGCGCGTCATTGGCCTGCTTGACTGCAAGCTGTACGATAGCAAGCGTGCCGCTTCCCTCTCCGTCGCTGACTGCGGGTTAAGCAAGCGCGAAAGTACGGTCAGATCAAGGCCGCCTTCTGAAGCCGGCGTGTCCTCTCTTGTGCCGCGTGGATCGCGTTGGGTAGGCGTCCTGCGCCCACTGTCGTCCTCGTCCTCGTCCGCAAAGCTATCGTTCGTGGACATGGATATCATGCTCGTAAGGTCGTCATCGTGCTCCCGTACCTGATAGTCTCCGCTGCTGTCAACGTTACCGAACCAGCCGCCCCCTCGCCACCAGTCATAGAGCTCGTCACCCAAGCCGTCCTCGCCAACGTAATTACCCGCATGCTGCAATCTGCGCCGGGTTTCATTTTCGACATCCACCTCGTCGTTTTGAGGCACCATCAGAATGCCATGCGGCCCCACCATCCAAAAGTCACGTCTTTGTTCTCGCGGCGCGTTGACGACCTGTGAAGGAGCACGCTGCCCTTCCGCGATACCGGCTGCCTTGAGAAGCCACGCAGGACGCTGCTCGATGCCAAGTCGATTCAGCATGCGGATCAGGAAATGCGCCTGAATGCCAACGACAAGCCAGAAGATACCCGCCACGAAGTCGAAAGTGAGCTGCATCCGGCTCCTACGCTGTGTTATGCCAAGTCCACTGTCCAATTCGACGCCTCGCGACATCTCGTTCTCACGTGCACTGACCGGCTTCGACCTCCGTTCTCGAGCGTACGGTGATCGGCTGATGGCAGCATTCTGCGAGTCCACAAACTCGACGCCGCGAGCAATGCCTTCTCCAAGCAGTTCCGAAGGCACTGCCGGAGACTTGCGCTTCTCGATGCCGGACGCAAGCTCATCGATGCGCTTTTGCTCCAACCAAGTCATCTGCGCCACATGGATACGGCTGCCCTCGTTGAGGTAAACCGCCTCACTCGCCGCGGTGAGTACGTTGAAGCCAATCTTCAGTAGCGTCGTGTAGAAGTCTTCCGACATCTTAATGCGAATCGATGAAGCAGATGAGAACTGTACGTTAGCCTGCAGATTCTGGTAGGCCCAGGACAGCCGCTGGCCAAACGACATGCTGTTTGCGACTTCCTCAGGTACTGAAAGTGCCGTTACGACCAGAGCCAAAGCGTATATCGAGCCGCAAACCATAATGCCGACCAGGATCAACATGTGTGGGATGAAGCCAACGATGCAAACGGTCGGGAAGCGGAGCACACCAAGGTCGGAAACATTCTCCGCCTCACGTAAGAAGACCCTTGTGAAGCTCCAAAGAAAAGCGCTCATGTAACAGCATGCCCAAATCGCCGTGTTGACGAGCCTAACTTTATGCCGTATTCCGAGGACTGCCAGGGTAGCGCTGGCCACGTGGCTGAAGCACGAAATCAAACAGACCAGCAGGACCTCCGGTGGCACATTGAGGCGTTGCAGTATCTCCGATCTACTAAGCATCGTACTACTCGCTTCACCAGTGCCGTCAAGCTTCGGTAGTCCAAACAAGCCGAATCCGAGAGCGCTACTGATCATAGCTTCACACTCCGCGAACGCCAGAGAATGCTCGAAGATGGTCATGCCGGTCTCGGGGACGGGTTGCTTGCCTTGCAATGCACAGGTTAGCGTTTCGAAAAGCTGACTTGTACAAAGAGTAAGGAAGAACCAGAAGAGCAAAGACATGGAACCACGCAGTTCGCTCTTGTTGTCTTCCAGTGCTGGGAGCGACATGTTCTGCGCAGCGCAGCATAGAGCGTCATCCTGCCAGAAGAGCAGCGTAGAACTCAGCTTGTACAGAAAGCCGCCTTCTCCGGCAAAGTCTATGGCAAGCTGCTTCAAGGGATCGCCATAGCGGAGTTCTGCAAAATCTGGTGACGTCTGACAACGCAATGCCTCCAGAATGCACACTGTCTGTACCACGAACGCCGATATTGGAATGATGTAGAGGCCAAGCCGAACATGCCACCGCAAGCGTAAATGCTCTCGCGAAGATGCGTAGAACTGTGTTCGATTAAGGATAATGGCCACGGTGAAGGTAGCGAGCGCCCACTTCGAGGTTAGGTAAGAGAAGATGCCACCAAAGTTCTTGAGCTTGCCAACGGCCTGCGCCATCAGTCCGAACAATGACACTGCCTCATCTCCGTTGCCTTGCCATGACTCCCTTACCGCGGCGTCAAGCACTGCCGCCGTGCTCTGTACGAAAGCGCTCGTGTTCGTGATTGTAGAATTCGCCGTTTGTTGTGCAGTCGCATCCGCAATAATGCTTCCACCATTCCATATCTTGCCGGCTATGTTGTCCATGGCTTCGGGCATATAAATAGCGAACAGCCCCGCCTTCTGCGCCAGACGGGGGACCACAAGTAGCAAGTCGGCGGCGGAAGGAATCCATGAGATATTGGAGGTTGTTGTTGCTTCCATGTTTGGCAGAGACTGGGTGAAACACGCAAACCGAGCGGTATCAGTTCGGTCTCAGTCACCGTACCGTCATTGGAAGTGACACAAGCCGGTTAGTGCTGTAGCAAGCCATCTCATGCCTACCCCTGTTCAGCATCGCTCTCAAGGTTCAAACTGGATGCTGTTTGCCTAGGAGCGTCGGTCAAGTGTGAAGTCCACATGTACGACAGATGGACCGGCAATGGACTTGTCCCGAGCTCCGATGCACGCGCAGTCGCTGAGATATTGTGTCAAAGGTCGTGACCTGACGACTCTCCAGTCCCACAGCATCATCCCATGCGCGCATCATCCGCACAAGCAGTAGACCCACTGGAAACGATACTAGAGTGCTGAGCGAAGCGCGCCAGTACCCAAAATACCATGCGACTGGATAGTCATGGGTGCGCAGCCTGACAATGTATTGGGGTGCGCTGCCTGCAGGGGCAGTGCCGCACAGCCTGCGCTTGGTGAAGTACAGTGAATCCAAGTTACATGTGACCCTGCGCTGCCTCTCTCTCCCAGCTACTTGAGCATTTGCCCGAAGCGGCGTACTTGATAGGTGTGGCCAAGCATCGTCGTCGCAGCGCCCTTCCCTTTCGCAGAACTTGGGGACGTTATGTACAGGCTCCTGTGACGAACCACGACGCTACTAAAGGTGCTGCTACGCCCAGCATGACGGACTTCGAGAAGAGCGTCAAGACTGCGCAGGACTCACCTCCGCCATACTCTTCCACTACGTCGGAAGGCGTCTCCAACCAACACGCCGCGCCTGGGTTGACTTTCGATGCGATCCAACAGCATATCGTCGCTGAAAAGCACAGTAACTATCTTTGGTCAAACGATGATCGCTCATGGACCGTGACTCTTGACGCCGATGGCGTGGAGAAGGCGTACACGATCAGCGCAATCGAGATGGAGGCCTTCACGTCTATAACGATGTCGAACGGGACCCGCCACGACATTGCAGTGGCCGAGTTTGCCCACAAAGACACTGACTTCGCTGTCAAATTCGAGGTGGACGAGCGACTCGCTCCACAACCTGGTAGCTGGATCAGCATCTCCTGCGAGCATAGTGGCGACCTCTTCACGCCCGAGTCATTTCATTGGCAACACAAAAACCGCCGCTTAGCCTGGAAGCGAACACGCGACCCCTCGCTGGGCGCCTCCTGGTTTGGTGGCGAAGACTACAAGCTCGAAGACGAGTCACGCATCGGGCAACCTGCTCCATCACGTTCACGATCTCACAGGATTGCTCGACGAAACATGGGTGAGCGTTACGTTATCGCAAGTGGCGATGCCTTGGCCGTCTGTTTGCACTATAAACACATAAAGACGTTCTCCGATCAGGCTGGCACGAGTCATCGCCTGCGATTTCACATCGACTGGCCTGAAGAATTTGGCGTGGATGTCGAAGCTGGTGCCATTCTCGTGCTGATTGCAAGCTTTTTCAGGTCGCAGCGAAAGCGCTATGAGAAGTCCCGACCGCGCGTGAAAGAGGGTTTAGAGGAGTCTGATTTACGATAAGCTCTACCAATCAAGCTGTACGTATAAATACGACTACGTAGAGATTGCTTATGACGTTCCTCAATTCGGACTTCCTAAGTTAAGCACTGTTCGTGTACGCAACGGTGTTAACTTGCTTGCCATGATCGTTGCATCCAACCAATACCGTAGAGACTAGATCCGATCAGGATCGCACAACACGCGACTTCCGTCGGTAGGCCTAGCAATCCCGGACTTTGGGCCAAGAAAGCAAGGCACGAGTCAGTATTCGAGGCACGGGTGATGTCTTGATCAATACGAGAAATGGCAGCAGTCGACTAACCTCTGCATCAACGTTTCAGGCCGCAGCGCGCCCTTCTGAACGCTTGTCGCTTGTATTACTCGTGTCTGCTGGGCAGTATTACGAAAGTACGGCCATCTCCGGCGCAGTGGTCACCAGCAAGCTCTGCACGACCTCGAGCGCCGCCAGAGTCTGTCCGAAGCCTGCATTTCCGTCAAACCCGCCTTCGTACCACCTGAGCCCACATGTATCGCTGTCCAGCCCACTACAAGCGCCCGCTGCAGCCACCGCGCTGCTGTCGAGCAACGCCTTCACAGTCAGCCTCGTGCTTGGGACCAGCGCTGACGCCTTCGCCATCCATGTCGCCAGGCTACCCTTGAAGCTCGCTTGATCCGTATTGCACGAACCCGAGGGCTCGCACTTTGGTTCGAACATGACATCCGTAGCATTGCTAGAAGGTCCTCCGAAGAAGGTGCTGTTGGCCGATGCAAGCAGGCCGTGCGTAATGGTCTCCCAAGTTGGGTCGGCAGTAGCCGCGTACATGTAGGCGGCGCCGGACAAGTAAGCAGCGACATTGTAACTCCACTGGTCGTGGTTAATGGAGGAGCAATTGGCGCCCTCGGCATCGCTCATGCCGTCGAAGACTTGATAGCCGTCGCCCACCAAGCCTGTCCTGACAGACCAATTCCAGATGTTGGTGGCCCAAAGGGTGTAAGTTTGGTTGCCTGAATAGCGTGCCAGTCTTGCCGCAGTTTGAAAGAAGCCGCCATTGCTGACGGCATTCTTGTAGTACCAGCCTGAAGCCGATGGGTTGTATTGCCACTTCAACCCACCGCCACACGTCTCGCTGTCGATCGACCAGCGTGTGACGAAGTCTTCGAAGGCATGGACAGCCACCGCGTACCACGAGTTGGTGCAATTGCCAATCGTATTATTGGCGGCAGTGACGCAGGGCAAAGCTGGGAAGTCGTACTCCATCGCCGTGAGAGCGGCATATACCCAGTACACTTGATCATCGTTTGCCTCCCAGCCAGCTTGCTGCGGTGGGACAAAGTCAAAACTGGGACCGAGGCTCTGCGCCAGAGCGGCCTGGATGTCGGAGACGTACGTCGTATCGTTCGTGTAGACGGTGTAGTCGATTAATGCGGTCCAGCCGGCGCCGGACAGCCACCAGAACCAGGGCTGCGGCTGATCGAACTGGCCGGCTGTGGAGTTGACATTGTGGTAGCCGTAGAGGCCTTTGGTTAGAGTGGTCGCAGCTTGCGAGATGGATTCTGCAGAACTTTAGCTTGTTGGCACTTGGTCGCCTTCGGGTGGCCACATACCTTGATCCGAGACGTTGAGATGCAGAGCGCCAGCGCCGCAGACGGTGAAGAGCAACCCAAAAAGCAGCACGAGGCCGGTCATGGTACGATGCAGTTCGAAGCGATTCTTTCTCAAGTCGTTGCCCCGCTCAAGGTTCTCAGCCAAACTGCAGGACTACCGCTTTGATGCTGCTATTAAGGTTGTCGATGAGGCGACCGGATTGTGCAAAGTTAGCACCCTGGTATGTGTCAACGTCAACGTGCCAGCACGGAGGGTAGTGGAAGCGAATGTACAAAGTGAAGAAGGTAAGGAATGTCTGTGCTAGTGCGAGCGATAGTCCTGGAAGCATTCACCGCAACACTTATTGTACTTCATTGTCGCCTTTTACCAGGGCGAAGCGCGCTTCTAGGCGGAGATGATACCAAACGTCGGCGAAAGCCAACGTGACATTTCAGTCACTTCATGACAGCTGTGAGGTCAGGTGGGTGCAATTGGTGTTGCAGATGTTTCGAATGGAAGTGTACGCGTCTCGGCGTCAGCCAATCACAGCACGCCATTCTCCACCTGCTAGTTCTACACCTCGCGCAGTGACACTTCCTGTAACGCAGCGCAATCTGGCGGATAGCACGATTGTACGTGGCATCGCCAGCATCACCTTGGCAATCTACATGCGCTGGACCGCAGCCGCCGTATAGTATTCGCCCAGAGAACGGGCGACAAGTATCGATGCATCTGTTACTCTAGCCTTACGGTGGTGCACCTGCAGCCTTGCGGCTCAGCCTTGCTCACGCCGCTCATATCACTGTTATTCGTATGGGCCAACATCAGCCCTGTATCACGTACGCATCTTCTATTCGCTTTGGCTGACCTCTATCAGCCGCTAGACAGTGTTCGGCGTGATATACGTCTACTCCGCGTTGACCGACTAAATAGGGGCAGAGACGGACAGCCTCTCCTACCGCCAGTACAGACTCTTCCGAACGACCTTGGACGTCTTCGGCTTCAGGAGACTGTCGCAGATGAGACCACTGGAGGTGATATCATTGAAGGTAGAACCTCAGCAGTGGAAGCCGATAAAGCAGAAGCCATGGAAGACGAGACAGGACCCATCGTTCGCTCACTTATAACACATCCACTTGATGACGACCTCGACTTCAAAGCTCTGTCTTACGTTTGGGGCGATCGTAAAGACTGAAAGGAAATCATCATTAGTGGTCAGCGGATGCTGATCCCTCGTAACCTCCATGAAGCACTCCATCCCTTTTGTCAGGACTCTCCAGCCCTCGATCGCTACACACTTACTTTACATCTGAATCGACGCTGTTTGCGTCAACCAAACTGACTTACCGGAGCGCTCACAGCAGGTACAGCTTATGACTGACGTTTACAGCCGCGCGAAAGAGGTCGTCGTCTGGCTCGGCCAAGCAGATCACAACAGTGCAGAGTTTGTGAAGATCGTGGAGACATTACCGAAGGCGCCCCCTCTTTCTGTCGGTCTTGATAACTTCATGCGGGACATACCGTGGCTTAGTCTCTGCGAGTCAATCTTGAACGCCCATACTGGCGACGTGTATGGGTGCTACAGGAAGTTGCGTTTGCCCAACGTGCTGTCGCTTACATTGGCTCCCACTCCGTACTTTTCTGGGCCATTTGTCGTGCAATGACGCTTACGTTCCGGCTCCTTGCAGATAAGTGGCTTCGCCCCGAATCGAAACGTCTGTTGGGACTGTCAGGTCAGGCAGCGTCGTTTCTAGGGGCGTTACTTTGTGCAAGCAAGCCCTCGACCGACTTCGTGCGCTTCAGCAACACCGCAGCGGCAACCGATCCGCGAGACATGGTCTTTGGTCTCCTAGTCTCTGTTACCTTCGTCACTAGGTATAAAGCCAGACTATTCGACAGATGTTGTGCAGGTATATCAAGACGCTAGGTTCGCAATCCTGGAATACGAGCGGAGCCTCCAGCTTCTCTTGCTTACTGGTGTCTTTGACAAGAAGCGTGCCGCTCTGCCATCCTGGTCAATAGACTTCGCAAAGTTCAGTCGCTGCGCCCTGGATGGACATTATGACGCTTGCGGCTCGCTCACCACGGAGTCGTTTAGCATTGAGCGAGGGAGACAAGGCGCACTAATAGTGCAGGCGTAATTATTCGACGTGGTGACTGGTTGCCGCGGCCTCTTCGACGCAAGCGTCTCCACTGTAAGGTTGCAGAGAGCATTCGCGCAATGGAGAGCTTCCGGCGGCGTTTCCGAGAGTGCAAGCACGATCCCAGTCTGGCGCACCGTCACAATGAATAGCAAAGACCCCTTTGCCGCCAAAGGAGCATCTCGAACGGGAGGCGTCACGCGATGGCGGTCCGACGACGAGGACGATGCGCGACAAAATGATGAGTGGCTTGCTGCCGAAGGCAACAGGGGAGAAGTGGACGACAGTGCCATGCCTTCCATAGAATACATCATGATAGGCCTTGCCGGAAGCAGCTTCTCCCAAACAAAAGCTGGCCGTATCGGAGCCGCGGAGTCTAGAGAAGTACGCGCCGGTGATGTACTTGCCCTCGCCGTAGGAGCTGGATGGCCGCTATTGTCACGTCCTGTGCGCGAAGGTGGACCGGACAGCTATCAGTTCGTTGAATTTGCCTATAGCGATGGTACGCATGTGCGCGACAGCGGTATTGAGAGTGTAAGCTTACAATGCATACAGGCGTTATGGACGGCGGCATGGTTGAGAGCTTGGCTTCGTCCACCGATGGCAGGCTAGATGCATTACTCGCCCATTTCCGTGCATTTCGCTTAGTATGAGTGTTACGGGTACCGAGATGTGATCGTCAGCCTACGTCTATGCCATGAAAAAAGCACACCAGAAGTCATGCCTTCGGCGGAGTTTGCGCGGTAAGATGCTTGGTATGCTCCGAATGCGTCCTTGATTTTGTGAGGTCACTTCACACTGGACGCCCGTGCGCGCGAAGAGGAGAGTTGTATTTACACAGTGGTATAGCTACACTTCAAATGCCAGTTGCGAACGCTCACATTGTTCCGAGCGCCAGCTATATTCCAAGACCCGCTGGGTTGCGCCGGCTATGCTGTTGACAAAGTCTGCTTTCTGGGTTTACTCGTTGATCTTGGCGAGGATGCTACGCCATGTCAGTAAGCCATAAGTCTCAAGTAAGGCAAATGCGTGCTTTCGACATACTCGTGATCCCGGAAAAGGGAGTACTCCTCCTCACCAACCTTGATCGGGCTGCCGCCGAACTATGTATTCACGTCAGCGCAACCTCTTCAGCAACGTCTTTCCTCTGCCGCGTCTTCACATACTTGCGGAATCAACACCTTGTCACCCGCCGTCACGCTCATGGGTATCCGCTTGCCATCCTTGTCCATTGCGCCAGGTCCGACTGCGAGCACTTGGGCCTGGTTGAGTTCTTTCTGCGCGCTCTCAGGAAGGAAGATACCGCCGGCCGTTTTCGCCTCGGCTTTTACTCGCTGTACGAGTACGCGGTCGAGGAGCGGTGCGAGGGACTTGATGGATCTGAGTGCGGTCGTCTGAAGGGGGTGTTAGCGAGGCTCCTCATTTTGGCAAATCCGAAGATTTTTACATACCATCTTGGCTGCAGGGTGAATATAGTTGGGAAAGCGAAAGGAATGAGCTGTCTAGTCGTCTAGATGGAAGGATGTATTGATCGCGTGAGAGGAGCGCAACATTCGCGGAACTTTTTCTGGAAGCCATCCGAAGCTCGAAACGCTTGGGCCTCCTGAAGCCGAGGCGAGCGATACAAGCGGCTTGCACTGTATAGCATACCGTAGTGTCACCAACTTCAGCATGATATGCCTTCTATACCAACCATCGCCGGCGCCACCTTGGTAGGAGACACTGGCGGCGACTTTAACCAAGCACGCACATTGACCGAGGATGGTGGCGCATACGCACTTCGACGCGCTCATGGCTCCCAGGTTGACACTAATTACTTCCGCGAGGCACAATTCAGCCCTGATGGCACGACAATCATCACGCATAACGGAGACCAACAGCTGAGGACGTTCATATTGCCGCCCGATCTCCTTGAGCCCAGTGAGAACGCTGCGCACCTGCAGCAATATGCCAGCTTTACGCCACCAACACCGATCTCAAGCTACGCAGTCTACCCTGGCTTCTCCCTCCATGACCCTTCGACAACCATTGTACTCACCGGCTCAGCCGATCAACCAATAGCCCTGCGGAACGCGTTGGACTACCGTACTGTGCACGCCAAGTACTTCCTAGTAAGCCCGACCACCGAGGAGTACCACAAGCCGCACAGTCTGCTGTTCACGCCAGATGGCTCGCAGTTCGTCGCTGGGAGCATGAGTCAAATCGCTGTCTTTGACTGCACCCGTGATTGCGAAGGTCCCATCTTCCAGCATCGAACCGCGGGCAAGGGAAGGAGACTCCATGGCAGGCCGAGCATGAGTTGCAACTGCTTCATCAGTGCTCTTGCTATAAATGCCGATGGCGTGTTAGCTGCAGGTAGTACCGAGCGTGAGTTTGGGCTTTATGATCAACAAGGTCAAGGGCAATCCGTGACTGCGTTCTCTCTCGGCTTTCAGGCAGGTAGGCGAGGCACAGGCATCACTTCGGTGAAGTGGAGTCCTGATGGTACCTATCTACTCGTCGCAGAACGTCAGAGCGACGGGATCCATGTGTTTGACGTGCGGAACCTGCGGCAGAAAGTGGCTTGGCTCAGCGGACGCAAAGCCCGCACAAACCAGAAACTCGGCATCGATGTAGTACCGACTGCGGAGGGCTACGAGGTTTGGGCTGGTGGAACGGACGGGTTCGTACGGAAGTGGCAGGATCCAGGTCGCGTTGAGGACGAGCATCCTCCAGATGGCGAGGTGAAGCTACATAGCGGTGCGTCGTCAAGCATGATGAGTGTAACGGTTCACTGACCCGGTATAGATGCGATAGCGACTGCCGCTTGGCATTACACCGGTGCTGTTCTGGCTACTTGCTCAGGATCGCGGAGTGATTCGCCGCTTCCGCATGGGGATGACGGAGAGACGATGGATCTTGAGGAGCCTATTGCAGCAAGCGAAGTCGATAGCAGGCTCGCAATCTGGACGGTAGGGCAACGGAATCGAACAGGCGAGACTTGATTGTGGCCTTGCACCGAAGAGATACCCGTTTTTGCAATTCAGCTGGCTTCTGTCCGCAAATGTGGGCGACACTCTTCGGCATGTCAAAGGGATCGATTGAAGCGTGTGCTGAGCTCATTGTTTTCTGGCTCGCCACAATCGGGACGCCTTCTGAGGCATGTTCCGAACGCCTCGCAAGCTTCCAGTGCCACAAGAACACTGAAGCATGTTTCGAAGCCTTCTTTAGTGTCACTAGTGGACCCGAACTTATTAGCATCGCGCCGGCGGCATAGCAGGACCATGGTTCTCTTGTTCAATTTGCTCGCTTCAGTCACGGCAGCCCGGAGGCTACAGTTGATCGCAGCGGACAATGGAGACACCTGGTTCTTCGCGACATCGCATGTATGGGGTGAGATCGGATGGTGTCGCACGTGCCGTCAAAACCTGGCTTCCGAGCGGAAGGTTACCTTCATCGAAAATCAACTACAAAACATTGTGGAGGAGACTGCCTTGTGGTCAGACACTGTCGTGGTCGACCAAAGACAGCCAGCTTGGGCCATTGCTGCACTGCAAGATATTCCAACATTTTCCGCAACGCCGACAAGACCGTCGCTGCCAAAGAGGGCAATGGGTACTTGGCTGAACACTGCGTCACGCATGCCCGAGTAGGCTGGGTCATGTCTGATGCATTCCGCGCAACAATCATGTCAGTTACAAGCACTCGTTGTGCACTTCGCAAAATAAGAGCTACGTGGGAAGGCTGTGAACTTTGCAGGAAACAAGACTGTCTCAATACGTCTACTTCGTCACGTGTGGAGGTTGCAGGTACCAAGCTGGTAGACCTTGGTAGGTTGACGTTGTTGCCCGACTCCATGGGTCAACCTCGTTGTTCGAAGGATCGGAGGCAAGACCAATTCAACCTCTTCGACCCTTACGGATCATCAGTGCGGAGAACGAGCGCCTCGTTGTTGCTACTTGCCGGAACATTCACAGAATTTGACAGTCGATATGCTGGCGGAGGGTAAGACCTAATTCGCGTATGCTGAATGCAGGGGAGGCTTCGATTTCCGCTGAGCTAGCCATGGCCATCTGGGACATGGTCGAACGTTCCGCCCGCGGTTGACAGTGTGCAAAGGCTTCTGGAGTGGGCAATGAGAGTGCTGTAAAAGGAGCGGAATAGTAAATGAACGAATCCACGTATAGAAGAAACGGTGGCATTGTGCCCGTTCAGACCGCATACGTGAGTGTTCCGCACTGTGAAGGCCAAGGAAGCCTTGGGCGATCATCGTGCTATTCAGAGTCACTGCTTGGTCGTTGCATGTGTTAGCGATGCATAACTTCACGGGAGTTATAGATATCTAGCGCTCGTCCGGAGTGGCCTTCATTCGCACACCTCTATCGCATCCTAAGCGACCGAATACTACTGACATTCGCTCTGGTAATACAGCAATCTTGGCTCACTCGGCTCTCACATGGCACCGCGCAGACGTCAAAGGCAACAGCGGGTTGACGAAGATGCCAGACTTGCCGCCGCCATGGCTACCTTTTCTCTAGAGTACGGACGCGATGAAACCAACTTAGGCGGATGGCAACGGCTATGCGACGACTGTGGTGTCCAGCGGAGGGCGTCGATTAAGCAATGCAAAGCGGTAAGCCAGATCAAATCTTCCCAACTCAACTCCCAATACTAATGTCTAATAGGCGCTGCGTGCCGTGGCTGTGAACATATGGGACCTGATCCAAGCACGGAGGACCGGTGACCTGCCAGCACCGCGCTACACAAGCAAAGCCGAACTGCGTCGAGATCTGGCAGACCCTAGCAGACGCTTCCCGCTGGCAAGACTGAAGACTATGCAAGAGAACAAGCTGTTGAGAGCGCTGTTGGTCACCTTGGCTTAGAGATGGGTAATCTCTGGAGCAGTGAGTGACTCATGTCAAACAAGACCGGGAGCTGTCTGGAAGCACGCTGCAAATCAGTCGTCGTTGTTCTCAGTTCATGTGTTCCAAGGAAGTTGTCACGTCGTAGCCGTTAAGATTACCGAACAGTTTTCTCATGATGGAGCGTGACTGCGCACGTCTTGCGACCATGGAGGCCGCGGGGATGTTCCGTGCCGAAGTTCTCTCGTGCTTTGACACAGCTAATTTTTTCACGTGACTTGGTACTACTCTAGTATATTTCATGCTTAGTCGTCTTCTGTTACGGCTTTGGATGGAAACTTTCACTACAATCTTGGGAGCTTTGTGTGCCTCGTCGGTCCGGATGTTGATACTACGCTTATCCACGGATTGTGACTTGCCGACAGATATAAAGACGAACAACGGACCTTTTGTTGCCAGGATTACGCTGTCGACCAAGCGTTTTTACATGCCTAGAGTCCAAAGCAAGTGTTCTGTGCTGCGGTCCTCATCCAACAGAAAGCACTTTGTCTCTCCTATGCGCCGATTGCTGTACACTAGCAGTCCAATCAGAACGACATCCTGCAACCTTTATATCGAGATGATGAGTGATGATGCCACCGCATCCGTTGAACGTTTGAGCTCACGCCTCAATGGAGCCCGCATGTAAGACATGCAGCTGAGCGGCAGGTGCTGGGGTGCGCCATTTTCCTGATAGGCGTACAATAGCTCAACGACATATGCACGGTGTTGTGAGCTGATGGCACAGCCAAGCAGCGCGCTAAATTCGAACACTGCTGATTTAGTGTCCTCTCTCTTCACTACGTCTCCTTAGGCACAAACTTCCAGCCTCGCATGGTTACCGACGGCCTCGAAACATGGCACGATATACCCTACTGTCCCAGCTAATCACTGGGAACGATGAGACTGTAAGGAGTGTTCTAGACTTCTTCCACTCAGCAGCTGACGATTTTAAGGACCAAGCAATGATGAAACAACTCCTACAGGAGTTGTTCCAGTTTCAACGTCAAAATAGTCGACTGTTCAAGGCGAGCAATCACGCCGTGAAGCCTAAGAATGTGGGTAACACAGCAGGATTTCGAAAGCTGCTGAGCTTTGAAATCGAACGAGATACTCTGAACTTGATGCAGTCTCAGTCTGCCATCTGGATTTCACGACCATCTGAATTCTGGAACCCTCATCTGAGCTCCAGTGTGGCCACCAGTTCTTACAGTCTCGAGAGCTCACTTGTTCACCTATATCGCCAGACTTTGCGTCTTGATTCTTAGTCGCGCATCGTCAAACGGATGGCATGTATAGCCCTGGTCGAGTTGAGGCAGAGACGTAATGCTCGGTCATTGCAAGCGACTGCGGAGCTGGTATATACGGAGTTGATGATTTTCGACAATGAAACAACCGCTATCGGCGCACTCAAGGTGATGATCGATGCCGGACATCGCTACCACAATCTTGAGAGGCGTCTTGGTTATGGCATCGCGTTCTTATTAGGCACAAGCATACCGGAGACATCGTAAGTGGTCCGCCGCGTTCAAATTAGCGCACTGACCGGAACAGGTGGATACGACTCCCCAAGGATGGCAAGCACTTTCTGACAGTCATAGAGCGTCTGCGCTCGGCACAAGTCCTGGAGCTCTCCGCGAAATATGCAGGTCTCAGAAAGCGCGTTGTGGATTGGTTTCTCGATCATGCACGTCGTGAATCGGAACGAGAACCCGCGGGAGCAGGGAGCTCGGTAGCTAGCATCGAACCTAACCAGACCCAGACAGCAGATGCAGTGAATGATGCAGAGCAGTCACTGTCTGATAATGGATGGTGGGAGGACTTCGTCACATCACCTTCGGATTTGGATGGTCTATCTGCAGATTGATGCTGCACGACACCACATTGCGTCTTTGCATGTATCTATGGACCTCTAGCAAGACACTCGTATGCGTCGGACCCCCATGCATATATTGGCAGCTGCACGAAGACGTAAACTTGAAAAAGCTGAACGGGTGAGACATGGCGTTCCGGCATACATAAGTGCATTACAACCAAGCTCTCCAGAATATTCCTACAGTCTTCACTTTACGCATTTAGTCACGATGTCGACAGCCGACCTCCATGATCTCTCGTTTGGAGGATTGTCTGACTCGAATTCGTCCTTTGCAGCTGCATTCGAGGATTCTCGGCTGGAAAGTTGTCACTGGTACGGACAGAAGTACTTTGATTGCATTATCGCGCAATCCATATCGAGTGCATCACACAGACACGACTCGGTGTCTGACCTTGAGGTGAGTTCTGCTCGTGTATGTTACGAGCCAAAAAGGAGAACTAATTCTCCCATTCCAGGCCAGACTGCATGACATATTGACCGATTTTCCGTACAAAGAGCAGCTCGAGCTGCTCGCACAAAGTCTCAGCTTCGATGTCAGGTCTACTATTGGCATCCGATGTGTCAGTAAGCGCCAGGCCTACCTGACTGCCGTTGGTATGATTCGTCAGCGAGGTAGCGACAATGACAAAGCTTTGTTCAACGATGAGCTGAAGAAGCAGATGAACGAGGCAAATCTCGGCGAATCTCCACCGGTAGCTCTGGAGAATGAGCCTCATACGCGCACAACAGCAAGTAGCAGGGCGAGCTCACGGGATCGAAGCACCAGCCAAGCCTTGAGACTATGCAACAGTCTGAAAGCTCTTAATGAGAGTGGTGATTGGGACGGCATTTATCCAGCATTTGAAGAAGAGACCAAGTTGAGTGATCGGCCACCCTCTTTCATGGCCCGGATGACCTTTAAAGGGAGGACTTTTGAAGCCGAGTCAAGGACTAAGAAGGAAGCCAGGCGGATGGTAGCTTTGAGAGCGTGTGATGCCATGGGCATAGCAGTCATGTAGTCAATGAATGTCTCTTCCAACAACTTATTCATGTAACTACTTACCCTTCCAGTGCGAAGGCGTGAGTGGGGAAGTAAAACATGTCCCTATCTCCTAATCGGAAGAAAGGGCTCATATATAAGCCTATGCGTCTCGCACTCAACCTGGCCACCTTCACTCGAGACCTGGGTTATGATGTCGGACGTCTGTTCCACGACAGAGTTGTCAGAGCTCATGATCCTCGTCAAAATGTTGGCTCGTGCTCGTCTTCCGTATCGGCCTCAACCGACGCCCTGGCACATGGTCTTGGACTCTCTCTCGTGGCTCTGCGATGACAAACGTGCCGGCAAGTCCGTCACTTCAATCGGTGTCCAGCAGACTGGTGAGCGAAAGGTATTCTTGCTTGCCATCAACGAGGCTGAGCTGGAACGAGCGGGTGCGCATCTCCAAATGATACTGCAATTGCTTGCGAAAGACGCCGATAGTAGTTGGGAAGGGGTCGAAGATGACATTAACGACCGATGCGTTGCACGGAGCTTCGGCAAAATTACGTTCTATGCTCGTGTATTGCACAAGTCGTTTGCTGCCGCACGGGATATTGTACGACACAGTCCAAATCAGTATCTGTCAGTGATTCCGGCACACCCGTCTGTAATCGCTAAGGTTGACACTCTTGTAGCCAGTCCATTCTTGACGCAATCGAACGAACATTTGACGACAATGATCTTGCAATACCTGCTCTTTGCGACAGAGCTTATGCATTCCGTCGAAGTCAGACTTGCTTTGCGCTGCGAGCGACTGCGAAGGACAGGCATCAAGACAGGATTTGGTCGCTGATCTGCCACTACATCGGTCGCTTGGGCGCTTGGAGACGAGCAGCAAAGATATTGGTAGCTTACGCCCATGCGCAACCAGCATTCTTCGAACTGTGCAGTGTCAAAGTCGTCGATCGACGGCACGTCACTGCTCGGGTTGATCCAGGCAGCTTCTCTTCGTTTAAAGATGTTCTTCAAAGGCTTCTACCGACCTATCCTTACGAAGGACTCAAACGCGGATTTTCGAAAGCTTCTGGTTTCACTGAAGATGAGCTTGAGGACATATTCGCTTCAAACGCCCGGCATTTCGGGAGCCGAGACCATGTTCACTCCGAAGTGGCGTTGCTTGAACATATCCACCAGCACAAAATCGACTTCGCAATGAATGATAGATACATCGGATGCAGCAAGCCGTCTTGCTATTGTTGCGCTTTGTACATGGACTGGCACGAAGTTGAGCTTGTATCGAGACCTTGCCACTTCAAGCTGTGGTTGGGTTGGTGTTTGCCCAACAGCACAGCAGGAGACATCTCAGCTTCACTCCGACGCTTCCTCAACAGGTTCACCGATCATATTGCAGCTGACATCAGATATTCGATTCTCCACGGGTCAGCCGTGCGCTCACATATGCTCGACTCGACTGCTGGGTTATCTGATAGCGAAAGGCAACTTCAGAAGTAAGGTTGGACACATGTGTCACGTGATACATGCCATATCATATCAAGTTAAATCCAGAAGTGCTGAGGACAAGCAAAAGATTGTGGTTTCACGAGTTGTCCGTCTCTTCGCTCGCGTATGTTTGCAGCAGAGGTATCGGCTTCGACTTAGTGCGATGCGGCCACGAACTCAAGCTGGCAAGAGACCTCATTTTGGTGGTCTCGAACAATCAGAGCGTTAAGTCTGCTGTAAATACGAGTTGTCGAAGATATTCAGAGCTTTGTGAGTCGAGGCGAGGAGCTTGTCTTGTACCCGTCTTCTGCATTCTGTTCCGGGCGGTCAACGTGCAGTACAGGTTGAGGTACCCCAAAGACACGCTCAGCAATCCTAGCTTGTTCCACAGCTCGAGAAAAGCCATCTGTGACAATGTTCGTAGCACCAATTGCAATGCAGAGCCTCCCTTGCCTCTTCCAGTATGCTGGGGAGGTCCTCAGTCTGCACAAGCTCGCGTTTCGATGTGTCGCTCAACGGTACGTTTGTGAAGGTTGCCATCTCTTGCGATATCCCTGGGTGTTCGCCATGGGATAAATGCTTGGCGTCAGAGTCGCTGGACCATCTCCGAGAAAGTGCCTTTCCAGACCCTTGAGCGCCTTCAGATGGTCGGCACTCGTACTCAAACCACCATCTCTCACCACGAATTCGCCATGATATAGCAGTTTCCGTGGTACAAACAGCCATAGGTTCGGAGAAGATGATATTCAGTAAGGTGTTTCTAGACTTCGAGTATCGATCGAAAAACGCACAGCATCCGTTTACTAGCCGTCTGCTTTAATCAATGGTGGAAAACGTCCGCGAGGCTTAGACACAGAAGGTTGGGGGTTGGCTGCAATACTACGGCAATCTGCTTCCCTTGGCACTTTCCTGAGTGTTCCGAGCCATCTAATTATAGGGAAAGCCACTAGCGGTAGTAATGTGGCCCATCTCGTGATCGGGGCGAGTGTTCTCGATTTGGAACCGTGCGTTGAGAAGTCGTCCTCGCACCAGAACGTCCCGGACTTGATCCGAGAAGCGATTGAATTCCGACCTCACCTTTGGAGCACCAGTAATGCTGGTGGAGAACTCTCCAAACACGGCAGTGATCCAGATAGTCTGCACAGAGCATCGGGAGAGCCACTCAGAGTTGCGCCCACCCCGAAGTTCTCAGGCCTCTTCCGGCATGTACAGGACCACGCCTCTCCCTAGCACCGAAACATCATACAGATATCCATAACAAGAGGATCTTAAAGGTGAGACTGAACTCTTGTGCCCGGGCCATCCACCAGAGCACGACGATATTGCATCTGTGGTTTAATGGCACACGACAGGACGGTCAGGAGTGCTCGTGCACGAGATGACTGCAAAGTGTTCAGATTGCAGATGAACGACGATTGGCCACTGGAGACTCAGCGCCTGATGCTTCTACAAGCTGCCATGATCATGTGTCAGGTGCCACTCTCAGCAGTTGAGTGGAGAAAAGCGCGCTTCACACCCTGCTTGCCGAAGCTTGCCAATGCCGACCGGAGCATGCATCTCGGACTGCTGTCGAGGGCGCACCACGACGCAGAGTCCATGACAGTTCTCATCGCAGGCCGCCACAACCACAGCATGAATCGTGGGAAAGACCTTGTCGTGGTTGATCCAGTCTCCAAAGTTCCCATCGGACTTGTCCCCGACTTTACGCATACTTTGATGGAGATCGAGCAGTTCATCTCTCGCTTAAGTCGGATATATGGACCCTTGGTGCGGCATTTCCCCGGATGAGCGTGGAGTCAAGAGCCGGTCGGGTGCCGCTTGTATACTCCTGGATGCTGTTGCTGTCCGTCGGTGATGATGTGACAAGTCCGTGAGGTGCAGTAGCGGTTCGCTTGCGGAACCCCTAGTAGTGCCCGCGTACACTGCAAATATCTGTATCGTCAGGCTTGTCACGGCTGGCCGGGTGTGTGTCTCTCACAAGCTTCAAGCGAGTGGTGTGCGATCTGGGCGCAGAGGCTTGGTCCAGGGAGAGCTGCGTTGCGGAGGCAACAGGACGTTCCTCGCCACCGTCTATCCTCTTCAGCCAGCCATGACAACGTCTTTCGCCTTCCCTTTACTCTGCTCGATCGAGCCATTGCCGTCATTACTTCCTTCCGCAGAGTTAAGCTTGGCTTCCACAGCCTCCTTGACTGCCTCTACAAGTACAGTCCTGGCTAGACTCGCCGCCTTGACCGCCTCATCTATCAGCCTCTCGCTCTCCGCGCCCGCATCGCCTCTCATCCATAACTCCGTGATCTCGTCCCGCGAGTGCAAGTATGCTACCACACACGCCGCCCTCATCTCCGCATGTTCAGCGGGACTTGGATCAAGCACAAGAGCTCCTTCGCCACCTTTCGGCTTCCCACCACTGCCTCCACCGTCTCCTACAACAACAGCCACGCCACCAGAAACAAGGTCGACGCAGTCAATCCCTGCGTCCACTAGCGCCGCGCTCGCAACAGTGATACAACCAGCCAACACACCCATCAGGCCCCATCCACCACCTCCTCCCCCGCCTCCAGCATCACCCCACCACCCATCCTCCTCCCCCTCCAAAACCGTAATGACAACCTCTACGCCGCTTTTCGGCCATCTCTCGCCGATAATGACACCCCGTAGCGCAGTCTCCAGATGCACGGCTAGGTCACGTTCACTCGCATCCCGTACGTAACCCCGCCGGTGTCGGGTGGCGAAAGGCGCGAACTTCACGTGTGTAGTCAACAGTAAGTTGGGCGAGAAGGCTGCGTTCCTTGGCAACGGTCTAGGCCCGTGGACTGTACATGTGATTTTCAAACTGCTGGTTTGCGGTAGTGACAGTCCGGACTGTTTTTGGTCCGATTGAGGCGGGATCTCGTAGTAAGCGCTACCGGAGGCTGAGGGAACGATACCAGTGCGGAGATATATCTTGCGGTGCTCGTCTGGTTTTCTTGTTCGCTTGGGGCGCTCTAGCTTGACAGTCTTTGGAGTGGCAAAGGCGGGTGGTGCGGTCCCGCCAGGGGGTGCGTTGAGGCGGCGGCGGTCTGCTTGCATCGTGACTACAGGTATAGTGTGTCGCGCTGCATATTGAATTCGTGCCTGCCGTTTTGGGAAGGATTCGCTGTTTTGAAGGTCTGATGTTGGAACATTGAGTGCGTTATCGATACGGTAGAACTACGGTTGGCTAAGTGAGGTATGAGACGCTTCTGCGAGCTCTTCCACTTCACGTCTTCCGATCTCCACTCTGACATATAATCGCTACCACGATCCCTCACACGCTCTTCTGGTCGACATACACACGCGCAGGACGTGTCATACACCTTGTACTCCTCTTCCAGCGTGCCGTAGAGCCTCCATTCGCCATCCAACACGAGGAGATCCGAAATTACCAGCGATGCCGTACAACAACACCCCCATAACTCCCTCGAAGGAGATCACTGGCACGACCGCCCTACCACGTACACAGCCCATATATCATCCGTTACTCAGACATACAGCTAACCATAGGTATACAAGTTGCCCGCGTAAAAAAGATCATCGCCGTCGACGACGACATTGGTCAAGTCTCCAACAATGCCGCCTTTGTCATCACCGTCGCCACGGAGATGTTCCTGCAACATCTCGTCGAGCAGGCCTACAATATCGTCAAGTCCGAACGCAAACCGCGGCGCAACCTCCAGTATCGGGATGTAGGTGTGTTCTCCCGGCCCTGCCCGCTTCCTCTCGAGTACGTAGGCTAAAGGTGGGGCGCCGGTATAGCCAACGCAGTAGCCCGTGTAGAGAACCTCGAGTTCTTGACAGACGTAGTACCGAAAAGTATGACCTACAAACAAGCCCAGCAGCGGCAACAGCGTCAGCAGCTGGAGCCCGGTCAAGCGCAATTGGACGTGACCACGGACGAAACGTACAAGCCGATACTGGAGAAGTATGCACAGGTGGAGCGGGAGCAGGAGGAGAAGGTGAATCAGATCATGGAAGAGCAGTTTGGGCCGCGGAGGAAGGAGCCAGAGCCGGAACCGCAGGCGACGAATGGAGCGAATGCTGATGCTGGTGCCGGTGCGAGTAATGGGCATGAGGATATGGATCTGGATGAGGAGTATAGTGACGACCTGGGAGATGTGTCAGGGGAAGGCGATGGAGAGGAGGTACCCGAGGAAATTCGGTGGAAACGTGGGGACGATGATGAGGATGAGGATGATGATGACGAAGATGAAGACGAAGACGAGAAGATGGAATGAGCGGGCTTTCTTCGTGGTACACTGCAAGGCGCAATGCGGGTTGTACATACGGTGTGTTTTCGAGTGCGGAATTGCTCGCAGCGACACAAAGGTACAGCAAACTCGAAGCTGTGTTGGCGGCTCATGCGGATTTGCCGAACAAGTTCATTTCTGGCTCACCATCGACCGCTGACGACGACGACGATGCCGAAAGTTGCAGCCCACCTGGCGTTAATAGCGGAATCAAGCAGTTTCTGTTCGGTACGCTACGATCCACCTTCCCGGGTGCGCTCGAGCGGACTCAAGCCATGGAAACGATCATGGCGAATCACGAGGAGAAACAGAGGCGACCGAACTCACTGATTACGCATACGGCTCAAGCAATGGACGTAAATGATGACACAAGTCACAACATCCAGAGGAAGAACCCGTAACGAATCTCGATCGTATTAATCAAAGGATGCCGAACTCCATAATTGCGCGTACTCCCGCCGACGCTTGTTGGCAGCGAAAGAAGCGCTCTACATTTCCTGCTTCTTTATGGCAGCCACCGGATCTCTCAGTACGTTGACGAAGCTGCTACGCCGATTATAACAAAAGCCACCACGGAAGCAGCAGCAGCAGGCAGAAGCTCCTCTCAGCACTGTTCCATTTAAAGTCAATGGTTCATTGGATGCGGGAAGCAGGGAGGGCTGTATCAACGGCTATCGGCAACCAGCTCATCACTCCATGAGTTGAGAAGCCGTTTAGACGCCGCCCGCACGAGGTTTTGTACGCGGTAGGCTGTCAAGCTGATTGGACAGCTAGCTGTTTAGGGATTAGCTATCAGAAATTACTGTTGCTCAACCCACAACCGACCAGCCACTCTCTTCTTCCCGTCTAAGAAGGTGGTATGCCCTGCGCATAGATAGCCGCACAAATCGCAAGCGTAGTGCACTGACCTGCTGAGCTGCGGTCGAGGTCGACAGCGGTGGTCGACCGACTGCCATTCGATGAGTTGGTCGATCGACTGCGGTGGGTGACGGAATGGTCGACAGGCTGGTCGATCGATTGATCAATCGAAGAGGAAGGTCGGTAGACTGGTCGATTGACTACGGTGGTTGACTAATGTCTTATGGCTAGCTTCAGAAGCCCATGCACTCTTCGTCCAGCCCGTACGTTCCAGGCTCTAAGCGACTTGCCTTCGTCGAACACTCCGACAAGGAAGGCATAGGGGATGTGGCTTGGTCGATCGGCTAGCATGGTCAAACGACTGGCATGGTCGATCGACTGGCGTGGTCGATCGACTGGCGTGGTCGATGTGGTCGATCGAAGGGCTTGGTCGATTGAAGGTATTGATCAATCGGAGCCGTTGGTCGGTCGAAGGGGTGGTCGATCCAATGGCGTGGTCGACAGACCGGCATGATTTATCGACCGCGGTGGTTGAAGGCATAGTCAACACTTTTATCGCATCTACCTCGCCTTCTGACTCTTCTTCAACCTGGCCACAAGACCTTTGACCTCATCACCACCGCCGCGCGTACCCTCTCCCTTCCTCACCCTCTTGCTCCCCTCCACCTCCGCATCGCCATCCGCAGCCTCATCACCCCGTGCCCTCTTCCGCCTTCCCTCCTCCAACAACCCTCTCATCCCCTCCGTCCCCTTAAAGCGCGGATTCGTCGGATCAATAGCAAACTCGTGATCCTCAAACAGCCGCTTAAAACGAGGATCCGCACTATCCACCTGAAACCCACCATCACCTTCACCCTCTCCCACACTTACATCCACACCTTCCTTCTGCTTCTTTGACTTTGCCTTCTTCCCCTTCCGCCGCGCCTCCTTCTCCCTCTTCTCGACCTCCCGCATATCGAAATGCCGTACCTCGTCCGCTTTATCTTCCGACATCAGGAGTTCGAGTTCCTTGCGTCGTTCCGCCGCCTCTGCTTCTTCAGCCGCACGCGTCGCAGCAGCCTTCTTCCGCTCAGCTTTCCGTGCCGCCTTGGCCAACGCGGTGGAGGAGGCGGCCGGGTCGGCGAAGAAGGGGTCGTTGAAACCTGCATCTTCTTCAACCACGTCCGCCTCAGCTCCTGTTTCGGCAGGGATGGCGGTGTTGCTGGTGGCGTCGGGATTGCGGGAGGCCTTCATCTTCTCCTTCCGCTTTTGCTTCCGCTCGCGCTCTTTGCGGATATAGCGCTCCTTTGTGCTCTCGGCGTCTAAAGGCTCGTTCTCGAAGACACCACCATTCTTCCCGGTTCCAGTCAGACCAGAGGTGAAAGTGATTTGCATCGCATCCCCCTCTCCCTCTCCACCCTTGCCTCCCTTTTCCACCCCAACCTCGCCCAACCCCAACTTCGCCCTCATAACCCTCCTCTGCTCCGCCTTCTTCTTCTCCTTCCTGTCTTCAGCCGCACTCTTTCGACTAACCACACTCTCCGCATCGGAATCACCTTCACTAGCAACATAAGCCCTCAGATCCTCCTCCGCCTGCTCACCCCTCCCAAACGCCCGCCGCTGCACCTCCTTCCTCTCCCTCTCCCCTTCCTCATCCCACGTCAACCTCACCTTCGAATGCGTCAGCGCCTCCGTCCGGAACTCACTCGGCCTATACCCTCCCACCACCTCCGTGCACTCATCCCTCGGTACATCATCATCAAAGGAGGTGGAGTCCGGGATGAAGCGGAGGTCGAAGAAATTGGCGCTGGAAAGGTACTCGCGGCCGTCCATGGCGGAGTATAAGGCATGGGCGGTGGAGGGGTCGGAGCAGGTGATGACGGCGTAGAAGTAGCGGAGTCGCTGGAGTTGGTAGGTGCGGAGGGCGGTGGGGTTGAAGTCCGCTGAGTCGTTTTCGTTGGCGGTCTGCGTGCGGAGTAGCTTGTCTTTGATCTTGTCATCCTCCTCCTCATCGTCGTCGTTGCTGTCGTCGCCGTCTTCCAAGCCTTCGTCTTGCGCTTCGTCTTCCTCCTCATCATCATCCGATCCTGCACGCTTGGTAGCGGAGAAGATCTCCTTAGGTGGGCCTTCAATCTCCTCCCTCTGCATCCTCTCCCGCCCAAACTCGCTCGGATATACCGCCACCTTCTCTATCCTGCCACTACTAGGCACAAAGCTCGCCGCCACCGCCATGATGTCCGCCGCACGTAAGTTGTCCCAATCAAGGTTCACGACAGCAATACGACTAGACACTTCGCCTAGCGGTATATCTTCGGTCTGCTCCTGGCCTGCCGTCTCCTCCGCCAGCTCGGCCTCCACTTCGTCTGCCTGTTCGTCCTCATCGTCCGTGCTCTCCTCCTCGGACTCGCTTCCCGAAAAGCCACCCTCTCGTGCCGGGTCCCGTCTCTCCACTACCACCTTCTCGTCCGCCTCACTTCCACTCTCGCTCTCGTCATCACTGCCCACCACTTCCCTTTCCTTCTTCACTTCATCCAGCCTATACTGCTTCTCCAACTCTTTCCTCCCAGACTCCGCTGTGACCTTCCGTCCATATCGATCAACCTTGGCCTTGCGCCGGAAGTCTTGATCGGTGAAGAGGCGGCTGAAGCGTGGATCGACGGCAGTGCGCGTTTCCTTGCGGTTGGGGAGACGGTAGCGCGGGTCGTTGGCGAGGGCGGCGAAGCGGGGATCTGACATGACTGCGGCGGTGGAGGTGTATGTTAGTAGACCGGATGCGGAAGGCACGCACACAACAAATTGTTCGACGATCGGACTTTTTGCGCGAGCCGAGGCTGCGGGGTCGGCGGCCGCTGAGATCGCGAAATTGGGGTTAAGCGGCCGACGATGTTTATGCACATCAACTCTGCATCAATTGGAAATCAATACCCATTGACAAACTCCATAGCAACAATGACCTCCGCTCAACACGATATCCCCAACCCTCCGACCGACACCATCTCCAGCCTCCAATTCTCCCCCTCCACCACCTACATCGCCGTCGCCTCATGGGACCGCACCGTCTCCATCTACAAGCGGGCGGAAAGCGACAGCGACACCCCCTTCGCCTTCTCCCACCGCATACAATGTCGCGCACCAGTCCTCGATCTCTGCTGGGGCGCGGATGACTCCTCACTCTACTGTGTCGGACTGGACTACGACGTGCGATCACTACCCAACCCTAACGATCCGAATGGAGACGACTCGCAACGCGTCCTCTCCACCCACGAAGCAGCCAGCAACAAGATTGCCTACAGCAGGGAAGAAGACCTCTTACTAAGCACCAGCTGGGACGGAACTCTCCACATCCACATCCATCCGTCATCACAGCAAGATATGCGCTTCACCCGCCTGCGCCTCTCCGCAAAACCCTTCGCTCTCTCCCTTTCCGTCGACAAAGCCGTCCTCGCAATGGCCGAACGCAAGGTCTCAGTCTACGACCTGCGCGCTCTGGGTATGCTCGTCGAGCAGACCGGCGGCACTTCGGATCGAGAAGACATCCAGGAAGGGATCCAACCCTGGCAACAGCGCGAGAGTAGTTTGAAATTCATGACTAGGGCTCTAGCGTGTATGCCGGATAACACCGGGTTCACGATCGGCTCCATCGAGGGGAGGTGCGGGGTGGAGTGGTTCGATCCCGAACGGCAGAAAGACACCTACGCCTTCAAGTGTCACCGACATGTCCATGAATCCATCGCCGACCCTGCCGATCCGGACTTGGGACTCACGGAGAGCGAACTCGCGGAAGCAAAAGCGAATCCCTCAAAAGCATATCTAGAAGATCTAGAACTAGTCTACCCCCTCAACGCCCTCGCCTTCCACCCCCTCCACGGCACCTTCGCGACGGGAGGTGGAGACGGGTTAGTGTACGTCTGGGATCGCGAGGCGAAGAAGCGGGTCAAGGTTTATGATTTCGGCAAGGAGGTGGAGAGTGTGGCGTGTGTGGACTTTAGTGGGGACGGGAGGTTTATGGGGGTGGGGTTGAGTCCGCCATTGGGGGCGCAGGATGAAGGGGAGGAGGTGGAGGTGGAGAGGATTAGGGTTGTGGTTAGGGTGTTGGCGGAGGGGGAGTTGAAGGGGAAGGGAAAAGTGGCGAAGAAGAAGTCGGGTGAGGGCGAAGCATAAAAGCAGGAGGCAGACGTTTGCCGTGCATGTCTTGAGCATGCTTTCGTCTAAGCACGGTGGATGAGGTGGGTGCCGGATTAGCGCGGCGTTGGCGGTGCTCTATTTCGTGGTATCAGTATCCGGCGGCGGCGTCGTTGAACAAGTTGGGATTTTGGTCTTTGTCAGCGTCGAGTCGAGATGACCGTGAAGCCGGTGGCGCATGTGTTGTTTCACGGTACGCAGTTCTGTACCGTCTGGGTAGCTGACGGTGGCGGATCATGGCGCCACATGCTTAGGAGGGATTTAGTGAACGATCAAGCAGAAGACGCAGCATCTGCAGGCCGACAGCCAGTGAAATAGCGCCAGGCTAACTCAGACCTGTCCAATGGCACACGCTTAGGATCATTCGGTTCCCTGCCATTGAAGAAGAGCGCGTTCATGTAGGCGTGGGCAAACGGTATGGCGACGTCCTTGACCACCTCGCGGGCTTCTGTTCGCATTGTGGAATACCTAACCACGGCTAGTCGGACCTTCTCAGCAGTGTGTTTGGCTTTCAGGCTTGTAAGGGATACAGACCGATCCGTAAGCCATCCGGTTTCGCGAGGTGACATCTCCCTCCAGCCGGCAAGCGGGCTAGCTTAGTTTTTCTCTGTCGGATGTTTTATGAACCAGTCCGATTGCATATAGTGGTTTAGGTCGGGTGCGACCATATCTCTGTGCTGACACTCTCGCCGCAGAACATTGTAGTTTCAATCAACCGATACTGTACCGAAGCATGCCGGCAAATTCAGAGTCCGAGGTATATCTGCAAGTCCTGGAAGTCCCCTAGAATCAGACTGCCGTCCTCTATCCATGCGGCGAGCTTCACACCCACAATACACGCCAGAGGTCGTTCCGTGTAAGTATCCCGGTCCGTCTTGGTTGCGCGGACATCACTTCTCACAGTCACTTCGCTATCAGAGTCGATTACGAGACAGGACAGATGCTCTCCGCCCTTGGGATCAACAGTAAAGCATCGTAGAGGGAGGAGTAACAGTCGAATCCCGGTCTTGATGTCGTGTGCGCGATAGACTCTTCCGGTAATCAAAATGCCGCGACTCGTAATTCTGGACGGCGCGCTTCGATGCGTTATCTTCGACCATTCCGACAATACATCATTGTCGTCCTCATAGACACGTTTCGCGAATGAGCGCACAGTGTCTGCGGAGTTGAGAAAGTCTTCAGGGCTTCTAGCAAGAAAACCGGCCCTCAAACAGTATTGGTGCGTAAGCAGATCACAGTTTTCGTTCGCAAGGCTTCCCATACAGGTGTCTTGCCACGCGAAGATTGACTCGTCCTCGGACTGGTTGATGATCTCACACTGTAGGCGACGAAAAGCTTTGCGACCTTCACCGTAAAGCAACGGCATATTGACATCGAACAGACCCATGAGACTGTATGCTTTATCCTCTTCTCTGGTGGCACGCCGCTTAGCTGCCCAGCTCATCCTCTCTGCAACGGACGACCGGTGCACGCCCGGGCTGATGATGTGCGTAGTAGAGATGCCCGTGATATCAGATAGGATTTGGCTGAATTCCATACTGGTCCCCAAGGCACCGTCGGAGCGAGACTCTGAAGACCTGTCAAGTGTCTCGAAAGTGTTCCAGTCGCGATCGCAGAAGACTAAACCTACCGGTGCGAGCAGCTCTTGCAGAGTCCAAGATCGGGTGAACCACGAACTCGCTTCCAACGATCTCCTGAGCGATTCGACATCGTCGGTCCAACCTCCCGCAACGTCGGCCAGATACACACAGCACATCTCCGACTCTTTATACCATGTCCACATCGAGTTGATAGCTTCCGAGAGCTCCGAGCTGCTGCGCTTGTCAATGCAGCAAGTGTCAATCCACACCCACTCAATGGCTCCCATGATCTGTCGCCTTCTTTTCTTCCCAGACTTCGCCCAAGTGCGCGCCCACGCGCAGAAGTGTATCACCTTTTGATATCCAGACTTCTGCCGGATGAGGTTCACTTGATGATCATCCCACCCTGTGAGCATGTCGGCAGGTCGGAGCGTGAGGGTGTACTCTTCGTACGACACCTCGTCGGCCTGCCATCGATGCGACAGGATTACGTATCTTGGTGGTTCGAAGAACTCTCCAAACCCCAAAGTTTTCACATTTATTAGCCGCATTGCGAGAGCACATAGGACATGTAGCAATGGCGCCAGAGCGGTTGCAATGACCGGAGCGCCAAAGAGTCCAGAAACTCCAGCACTTAGCGGCCAGCGGCGGAATCCGATGCAGACCTGAACCTGCCAGTAGTTCTATGGCCCAAACACTATATTTCACCGGAGGCAGTGGTTGTACAGCTTACCTTCAAGAAGATAAACCTGTGATAGCATACGACTTATCACGGGTACCGACGCCACCCTCGCGGGTGCATTGACACATATACCAGCATATGCCTCTCGAGCAAATGGAGAGAGCGCTGGTGTGGGTGGCAGCGTCGTTGACAAGACTGTTGCCGTGCTGGAGTCCCATCAATGCATGAGAAAAGAAGACAACGCGTCGCGTCCCATAGCGAGAGAACTCCATGCATATACGACAGACAGGATAAGAAGAGAGCAATGTCGTACCTGGTCTCTGGTCTCCGTTCACGTGATGCTGACAGGCCTCGGGCCGGGCGGAAGCATCCCGACATGAGGCCGGGCACCTTGGAGTCTTTGCACTTCACCTCCCGTTAACATGCGTCTTTGAAATACACTCCCATGTGAAGGCTCACTAGCGAATGGGGCGAGTTCGTAACGATGAGTTCAAAGCCGATATATGTGCTTCACTATCGTGCGTAAGTAGAGCTCAAAGTCGATGTACTTTAGGCATCGGCGGCCCCTTGCTCACGATCTCCTCATCTTCTGCCGTCGGCTTCCTACTTTGAGCGTTGCCGTGTCTACACATTTCACACCCCGAAGCATCATCCTGAACCTCGTGCAGATCTTCATCCTCTCTGACACCTTTGACATCTCGTAACAGCGTGTCCTATCAAGCGTGTAGATATGGCGGTAGCGACAACTAATGGCAATGCACCCACGGACGGAGCCGGCGTCAAGCATCCACGAACAAATAACGAAGCCGACATAGCTGCCATTGTGCAGAAGCTTTCAAGTTATGGCAACCCGGCGCTATACGTCGACACAGAACACAATATCGAGCTACGCGATACCGAAGTCCCGACACCGCTGCCACACGAAGCACTACTTCACGTCCGCTGCACAGGCATTTGCGGAAGTGACATGCATATGTGGCATCGAGGCAGCATCGGCCCACTTGCTGTCGACCGTCCTTGCATTCTTGGACACGAGCCGGCGGGTGTCGTTCTAGCCGTGGGCTCAGAAGTCACCAATCTAGTGCCTGGCGACAGGGTGGCGATTGAGCCTGGCGTGCCTTGTCGGAAGTGCTGGCTTTGTGAGAGGGGCAAGTATAATTTGTATGTAATTTAAAAAGATTGAGTAGGGGCATGACGCTAACATATGTTGCAGATGCGAATATGTAGCGTTCGCAGGCATGTGCCCCTACGCTGGAACGATCCGCCGCTTCGTCACCCACGATGCCCGCATGTGCCACAAGCTTCTGCCAGGCATGTCTTTCGCTCAAGGAGCTCTTCTGGAACCCCTCTCAGTCATCCTCCACGCAGTCCGGCAATGTCACGGCGCGCTCAGCATTGGCAAACCAGCTCTCATCTGTGGCGCTGGGCCAATCGGACTTTGCGCCCTTGCCGCATCTCGAGCTTCCGGAGCATGGCCGCTTGTCATTACTGACGTCGACCCGGCCAAGCTAGAGTTTGCGCAGAAATTCGTGCCAGGCGTCATCACGTACCATGTGGAGATGTCGAAGACACCCATCCAATGCGCCGAAGAGATACGAGCTCTCTACGGTTGCGGGCCGCGAGTTGTCGAAACCGCTACGCCTTCACCCACCGAGTACAATGCGCCCAGCACAGTGCTCGAATGCACCGGCGTCGAATCAAGCGTCGTCACGGCTGCTTACGCCTGCCGACGAAACGGTCTCGTCATGGTCGTGGGCGTCGGACGCTCGATCATGAACAATCTGCCCTTCATGCAACTCAGCTTTGGCGAGATCGATTTGAGGTTCATCAATCGCTATTCGGATACCTGGCCGGCCGGTATCAATGCGATGGCGAACGGAAACGTGCTGAATCTGGACGCGATGATCACGCATACGTTCCCGCTGGAGCAGGCGGTGCAGGCCATGGAGGCTTGTGCGGATCCGAAGCTTCTGACTGTCAAGGTGCAGATTGTAGATGATACCGAGATCGATTTGTAACATATGATTGGGGGCTACTTGTGCCAGTTAGCCGGCGGTGTGGTTCCAGCTGCCTCAAATGAGGTCACAGATATTCTGGGATGAATTTGCTCCGTCACAGCTTCGGCTGCTTCGTTTCGAGATCCGGACCCTCCAGTAGGCGCTCAAGCTGCTTCCTAACATGCGGCTCGAGACCTTCAGGTGGCGGTCGATTGTCTTCACGCTTAACCCAAATCTGGATGAAGCCGCCTACAGCCTTGACTTGCTCGTCGCCCTCTTCGAAGATGCCGCACTCGTACATGACGCTGTTCTTGCCAAGTTTAACCACTCGTAGACCGACATCGAGCATACTCGGATAGGCTGGACTGCTAAAGTAATCGCAGTAACTGCTCGCCACCAGCGCAATCCGAGGGTAGGTCCGGGTGTTGTAGCCACATTGCTTGATGAGGTAGTCGTTGATGATGCTGTCGATTAGGACGCCGTAGATTGGATTGTTGAGATGGTGGAACATATCGTTGTCTGCCCATCGTGTCCGGTAGTCTAGACGGTGTGGATAGTCTGTACGTCGACGCTTTCGCTTGGCGGATAGGTCCAGGCTCAAACTACTCTCTGGCATGGTGACGGTACGAGCAGTCACCAGATGAACAATCTTGATTTTGTGTGATATGCAAATGAAGTTGGTGTGATCGAGGAAGGATGTCAAGTTGCCGAGGCATCTCCGTCCCGCTCCAGCCAAACCGTCCTCACCGGTAACCGTCATCCTTCGCTCTCTATCCTTCCTCATCAGCCCTGTGCCATCTCGTCGAGAAGTTGCTATTGTATTCCTTCGGCCTGCATACTCCCTTCCGTTGCAACCATAGGCCCACGCTAGCCCGTACCACATTGACCGATCGACGTTGCACATCAAGCTCTTAGGGCTTGTTTACCATGATCCTGCACTTGGCGTGAGACTTGCATATCACTCAGCTAAGTACATTGCTCATTGTCTTTTTCTGAACACTCAATCGTAGCTTCTTCCACCACTTGCCTGGCTTCCTCGACAACATGAACGGCTCTCTACCTTCTCAAACCACGGTCTGCGTAGTAGGTGGTGGGCCAGTAGGCCTTGCATCCTCCGTTCTCTTATCCTTACAGAACATCCCACACGTTCTCTTTGAGCGACAGCCCGGAACAGCGATACATCCAAAAGCGGTCGGTATCAATCAGCGGACGGTCGAGATCTTCCGGCAGATTGGTATCGACGAGGAAGTGCTGCGCCAGAGCGGCCCGGTCGAAAGCTGTACACAGACTGCGTGGTTTACCAGCCTTGGACCGAAAGGCCGAGAGATCGCCCGAAGGCACGCTTGGGGTCAGCACCACCGCGGGGACGCTCAGACGGTACCTCCATGCTGACAGTGGCTGCAGGCGGCGGCCCGTACGCAGAGAGATATGCCCAAGCCAGTCCATGTCGCTACGTGGGCTTGCCTCAGATACGACTGGAGCCTATACTACGCAAGCGAGCCGAGGAGCTGAACCCAAGCGGTGTCTACTGGTCGCATGAAGTGGACGATGTAGCCGAGGACGTTGACGGCGTCACAGTGTCATTCCACGATCGTATCAGCAAGCAGTCCGGCCAGATTCGATGTAGTTACGTGCTCGGTTGCGATGGAGGGCGGTCATTGACAGACAAACTCGGCATTCATTACAGGGGCGAAAGTGACATAGTCGACATGGTGGCCGCTCACTTCCGCGCACCGATCAGCGAGTTCAATATGAAAAGTCATTTTATCTCGTGGTTCATCAATCCAGATATGGGCGGCAGTATCAAAACTGGCTACCTCTATCATCTCGGACCGTACGCTACTCTAAGACTTCCCTTGAGAACGAGGGCTCGTGCTGACAGAAGATGTATATTGCAGCTACCCGATGAAACCAGAGACGGAGGAGTGGATGTTCGGGTGCGCTCGTCTGCCGCATGAGATGGCGCACCCATTCACCAAAGTGGACATGCTTGATCGACTGCATCGAACGTTAGCAATTCCCGACTTATCGACCGAGCTAATCAGCCTCAGTCATTGGTTCGTAAGTAGTACTGTTGTATTGACAGTGTCGCTCATTGTTGATGTGATAACCGGCACAGGTAAACGCAAAGGTAGCCACGCAATACCGATCGAAAGGCGGCCAAGTCTTCCTGGTGGGCGATGCTGCTCACAGAGGTACGCTATTGTTCCATCGATGTCGCTGCCAATGCTTATGCTCTACCCCAAGTCCCACCGTAAGGCGCACTAGGCATGAATACTGGTATTCAAGATGCACAGAACTTGGTCTGGAAGCTCGCTCTTGCTTTACGCCACCCGAAGCAGAACTTTGACGGCTTGCTCTCCAGTTACGACAGCGAGCGGCGGCCCCTAGGTGAGCGGGTGGCCAGGAATGCGCTGTACAATATGCGCGCACATCCTGATGTGCTTGACCGGGCTCTGGGTGTCTCATTTGAGAAGACACCAGCGGAGAACTGGGTCGCGATGAATCAATACTTCGATGCGGATGACTCGGAGGCAGGAAAGGCGAAGAGACAGGCGGTGAAGGATGCGCTGGAGGTTCTTGATGTGGTTTGTCTTTTAGCAGAGATACCGTGGGTGCTAACGTGCTAACGTGCTAACGTTCGCTGCACAGGAATTCTACGCCCATGGAACCGAAGTGGGATGGTATTACGAGCTGCCGTACGCCAGGAAGGGATCTGAGCAGGCGTACAAAAGCCCGCAGCTAAAATTCAATGGCGAGATGGAGCCTTGCATCTACCATCCCTGCGCTCTACCTGGTCATCAGCTGCCTCACGCATGGCTCATTCAACCAAACGGCGAACGGAAGTCCACGCGAGAGCTGACAAGGCAGGATCAACTAGTCCTGTTCGCTATGTCAGATGCATGGGAGCGGTTTCAGCATGATCTCGTGCACGTCGTGCTCATCGATGGTCTGCACGGGCGATGGCGGGCTGAAGATGGCAGTTGGGGGGAGCAGAGTAAGCTGGGCCCAGAAGGAGCGGTTTTGGTGCGCCCCGATAACATTGTTGCATGGCGGTTCGAGGATGATGGCGTCCTTGGGGAGGCTAACGTTCAGGCCAGCATTGAGGCGGTCATTCGGAAGGTGCTTGTTCTTCTATAGAGTGATGGAGCAACAACGAGCAGAGACAGCAAGCTGTAGGCAGACTTGCATTTCAAACAAGCCTATCACAGCTGGAATAGGACTGACAAGACATTGATGCAGCTCGCTTAACAGACCTGCAGACTCAAGCGCCTCAACGGCGCCTCTGCAATACGTCGGCGCTTATTCGAAGCTGTTCGGCAAGGCAGTCGATGAAGCTTGGCCATGGTAGCACGGCAATAAAACCGCTTTACACCCTGTCGTCTGTCACCTTGTGACATTGTCGTCAATTGGAATCTATTGGCCTTCACACATGACCTCACTTAGTACAGAACACTCCAGGAATCATGCTGCTAGGCCACCTGTACTCAAGCTACGAGAGACACAAGGCAGATACAGACTACGTAGCCAACTGGCTGGTCACGACGGCTCAAAGATGTGGGCACGAATTACCTGTTGGCGACGCAGACGACGTACCGAGCGCGCCAAAGTCATCTCGACTGAAAAGCAAAGCACGAAAGCTTGCAAAGACAACATCGAAAACGCCTAATTATTCTCCGACACCCGCTAATCGCATCCATCGCGTCAACATCGAGCAGTTTGTCCTTCTAGCGCAATGATCGCGAAGAACCGCAAGCTCGAGTTGGAAGAGCCGAAGACATTTGCGTCTGTGCTACAATTTTGCATCAAGGAGAGATCACGGCATCTGGCATATCACTGTCAGGTTCGGATCGACCCTTCATCGGCTGCAGATGATCGCCGTCACGACCACTTCATTCAAGTACTTCAGCAAGTACAAGATATCCTCCAGCCTCTGTTGCCGAAGTCCGGTACCTCCGCGCGTGTTAATGCCGCACAAGGCCCGACCGACACACATTTGGCCAACATGTTTGAGCATCTCAGCATTGACGAACCCTTCGACTCGGTAGAGTACAGCGAAAGATCAAATCAGCCAGTCACGAGCGGAGTACGATATAGCGCGGATCTCAGCACCAACGAAGGCGAGGTGCGAGTTGCGACAGCCATGTTGTTTCTCGATGCACATAGGCTCCGTGGAGTGGCTCAACATGTCTGGCGGATGTACCTCGAAGGCGAGCTGGACCCTATGGCTGCATCACTTACAACTAACAGTGCCATCGACGTCATGCGAAGCATACAACGCGACTTCGACAAGCTGATTCCGGGTCGAGTAGACCTGAATGAAGCACCCTGCCATGCATGTCTCTATCTACCGGACCAGCAGCCTAGCATAGCTCGATGCCCTCACTCTGCATGATGTCAGCTCGTCTTGTCTTCAGCCTTCTGATACCTGACTTGCTTGACGACTCCTCGGATTTCATTCCAATTGTAGAGCCTTGTAATACAGTGCTTTACCACGAGCCGGACTGTGAGCGTTATACTGATATGCGGCGACAGCGAGGTTTCAGGCACCTCCAGCTGGCGATGGGTGTCATTCCAGAGTTCCACGTTCTAATCAAGTATAGTTCCTCTCTGCAAGCCCAGCATGAACTTCGCAGAGGCCTGCGGCAGGTGATCGATCAGAAGAAAGGGATATGCTGGGTTACTTTTGTCCTACAGCTACACATGGATATGCGCAACATCCTGCAGAAAAGTGTCACCCGGGGGTTCGAGCAGCTGTGCCATGAAGGTCGCTTAATGACCAGCAGCTTAACGACGTTCTACATTACTACCAGACCTCAGACCGGAATATGGGATTCCACGAAAAGCCTCTTCGGGAGACTACGGAGCTCATTGAGCGCTGGACGGAGAGTGACCTTGTTGATGCCTGCAGAAAGGACCATCAAGCAGACCCGCTGGCTTCCGACCACATAGAGTCGTACCACCTACTCAAGAGGGACCCGCTCTGGTGCGGTCTTCTCCTCTACAACTTTCGAATGGTCGCTTACGAAGGAGCCATCGTGTTGACGAACTCTTTCTTCAGCATCCAAGCGGCAGCACATTTATACAATGCTCTGCGCCAAATGCAGATACTCGAACAGTGCTGGACCGACATGGAGTATGTTTTGAAAGCGCACGAGATCACCGAGATCTTTCTCGGCAGCCTGCCGTGCTCCCCTGCAGACTATTTCAAACATTTCCTTCTCGCCTATGGCGTGTCCGCACAATCATTCGCGCGCAACCAACGTCCAACAGACCGTCTTGCAGGGTCGCCAAGGAATGCTAAGAAGCTGCAGAGACGCGTCCCGGTGTGCGAGGTCTTCAAGAATCGCTTCTGTAGCAATGATGGTCGGACGAGCTTCGAGCCGGAACATCTAGATAATGTTCTCCTGCCTCTTTGGGAATGCAAGGGACCGGGTCAGATTCGAAATGACCTTTGCGCATCCCTGATACACATGGCTGTTGAAATGCACGGAGGGTCACGAGAGCTGGCTTTCGGCTACTTCAACGTCCATAAGACTTGCTGCAGGATGCTGTCAAGCCTTGTCCACAGCCTCTCCGACAATAATGCGGATATGCGTTATCTGCGGTCGAACCCCAAGCATCTACCGGAGTCAGTCGGTGTACTGTTGGCGGACAATGTCAATCAAGGACCCTCACGTCTGTCAGGTCCCACCAAAGACACATATACCGCTGCGGCACTAGTGGAGCAGATTCTGCGGACGGCTGGACAAGTGGGACTTGCGAATATGATTGTAACCTTAGTTGGGGCCTCACCAAGACCAGCCGCCCGTGCGAATGCGCCGCTGCACGACGAAGGACACCCCGTACGGAGACGAAGCCAGTCTGCGGCGGCTCTCTAATCGGTGCGCTTTTGCGTGAAAAGGTAAGGAGGCGGTGGGCAAGCAACCCTTAGCGTTGGACCTGCTCGACCGGAGACAGGTAGGCTGTTGTCTGAGATCGTGCCTCAAAAGGACACAAGGCTGCCAGAAGCTACGCGTTTACGGTGTGAAGTCGACGTGGCTACAGTATGAAATGCGGTTATGCGTCCGCTTGCCGAGGCATCGCCGTTCAGCCTCACTCAACCGCCCAAAAACCCCCCATTCGCAAGCATCAACACCTTCAGTCCTACATGCATGCATGCTGCTACCTGTCATCGCCCCTAGAAGAGCCTGAGGTTGAGTACTCCCTAGTCATTACAATGTGCCATGCCATGCCATCCAGTTCGAAGGCGTGTCTAAACCACCCAAGTTTCGCCAAGCCTCATCCCATTGGCACCCGTTCACTAGACTCCGCGCGCCGAAGGCAAGATAAACCTACGACCTGAATCGTTCAGCAGCACCAGCACTGGGTGTCGCCATTGCGCGTCGCCCAGCCTAGGCGAGGTAGGTGATGGGCAAGAACAATCCATACACTCTCTCCTATGTCTGCGATTCGTTGCGTTCGTCCTGCTTCTTCTTTCCTGCCACGCGAATGTGCTCAAGATGGACGGACCCATCACAAAAGCCAATGACACGCTCGACCCGTTGACTGACGAGGAAATTACTTCTTTCTTCAACGATTTGGACACCGACAAGGACGGCTATGTCACCTTCGCAGAGATCGAAGCAAAGCTACACCAAGTCCATGAAGAACTAGCACCCGAGCCAAAGCGACACCATCTCAACCACCCTTCGCGACGAGATGTCGAGAAGGGTGAAGAAGACTGTCACCCCGGCAACGGCTTACATGCCTTCCTCTGCGCGCTAATGCCGGACTGCGGCGCGAAGGTCGATCGCCACGCTTTCGCCGCTCGTGTAAAGGCGTGGGAAGTACCGAGCCAACGCCAGACCGCCACCGATGACCATAATAGCGACGGAGATGCCACCCAATTGCGCCAGATGCCTAGGCGTCGACACATTCGGGCGTACTTGGCCGTTCATGGGCCGCGCTTGTGCTTTCTGGCGTTCGTGATCGCGCTGCAGCTCGCTTTCGGTCTGTGGCAGCTGATCTCCTACCTCCTGAACATGGAAGTGCGGGCTGCGCTAGGCTGGGGCGTGGTTATTGCCAAAGTCTGCGCCGGCGTGCTGTATCCGACCCTGTTCTTCATGCTACTCAGCATGAGCCGGCACTTTGCGACGCTTCTACGTCGCAGCTACTGGGTTAGTCGGTTTGTTGACTGGGACCGGAGTCAGTCGTTCCATATCAAGATGAGTCTCGTAGGCTTGTTCTTCGCCAGCTTGCACGCTATTGGGCACTTGACGGGGAGCTTTCTGACTGGCTCTCGGCCATCACGACAACAGGCTGTAGCACAGATACTGGGGCCAGATGCTGTTCCCAGACCATACGTAGCTTACGTTCGCAGTCTGCCCGGCTGGTCCGGGATTGTAGCGCTTGGGTTGTTCTGGACGATCACGCTACTTAGCATGCCTGTAATTCGCAAGCGCATGTACGAGATCTTCCAGATGGGACACCTGCTTATGTTCCCCATGATCGGCTTACTCTGCGCTCACGGGACGGCGGCGTTACTGCAAGCCCCTATGCTGGGCTACTGGCTGGCGTTTCCGACACTCTTGGTCCTTGGCGAGCGACTGCACAGACTCATTAGAGGCTTCATGCGGGTACCGGCTCGAGTCAGGATGCTTGACGACCACACCGTGCTAGTAACGTGCAGACATCCGCGTGGTCGCGATTGGCGGTACTCTGCTGGCCAGTACATCTTGTTGCAAGTACCGCAGGTATCCGTATTCCAGTGGCATCCGTTCACGATCTCATCCTGTCAAGGCGATGAGTTGCAGGTCCATATCAAACTTGATGGCGACTGGACCAATGCCCTCAGCGATGTTCTGCCCGAGAACGAAGACATATGCGTCGGCGCAGATGGACCCTTTGGCGCACCAGCTCAGCGCTTCTACGATTACGATTATGCAATCGTGGTGGGTGGTGGGATCGGCATCACGCCCTTCGCTGCCATCCTGACCGATCTAGAACAGCACGAGGATGAGCGTCGTGATCCTTGGGCAGAGCGCCGCCGGTCACGCTCACTATCAAGGCGCCGCTCGCAAGCAGGTGAATCCGACACCATCAAAGCGAAGGACTCACAAGACACCACCCCCTCCGATCAACGGACTTCGCGCCGCAGAGTGGACTTCCACTGGACGGTCCGCGAAAAGAACAACCTCCTTTGGTTCTCCGACCTCCTCAACCGCGCCATTGATGGCGCGCAGCCACAAGAAGACACCAAAGACATACTCGAGCTCCACATTAACACCCACATCACCGCCAAGCGCAAGAACATTTCCACGCACATCTTCCGTTACTTGCTCGACAGCTACAGAACGGATGCTGCGCCGTACTCAGCGTTGACTGGGCTTAAGCAACCGTCACATTTCGGGCGACCAGACTTCGACAAGATACTTGATAAGCATTTTGATGAGATGGTTGCTAGCGGGACACAGGAGAGGAGAGTTGTTGTGTTTGTAGGTTGCTCTGCTCGCCAACATGTTCGACAGATATAAGTACCATGCTAATATTACCTTACGAGTAGTACTGCGGTGCGCCAGTCGTGGGCGAGATACTGTCGGATAAGTGCCATAGCCTTACCACAAGGGCGCGCCATATGGGGCTGCGGATTCGGTATGACTTCTTGATGGAAGTTTTTGGTTAGCGTTCCCTATAGCATTGTGCATACGAGACCATCAACGCCTGTGAGGGCTGGCTCCAGTCATACGTAGTCACTGTGGCGAGGCGATGTCTTTGGTCAAGTGATCGGTCTTCCATCTTCTGTTCGAGAGCAAGTTGTTCGGAGCATCCTCGGCTTTTTCCGCCCCACTTCTTACTATTCTACCTCGTGAAGTGAATGCATCTCTAACAACGCATGATCTTCTCGTCCTTCCAACTCACTTGAACCCAGGCGAGCGATGAGGCAGCAGCAGCACCCGATATGCGCACCCTCATCCTCCCCATCGGTCCTCCAGGATCCGGCAAGTCCACCTTAACCAACGGCCTACAACAATTCATGACCGCCATCGCCCGCCCATGCTCTGTTGCCAACCTAGACCCGGCTAACGATAATATCCCCTACGACCCCGCCTTTGATGTCCGTGACCTCGTCTCCGTGGAGGAGGTGATGGAGCGCGAGGAGTTGGGGCCCAACGGCGGTGTGCTATGGGCGATGGAGGAGGTGGAAGCCAATATCGATTGGTTGGAAGAGAAGATGAAAGACTGTGAGGAGACGGTGGTGCTAGATCCGCCGGGGCAGCCGGAGTTGATGCAGCATCATATGGCTTTGCCAAGGATACTGCAAAGACTAGAGAAAGTGGGATGGCGTGTATGTTTCACACCTAGCTTATGTGTGGATGTGGAAGACGTCGCTGACTGACGAAACAGTAGATCGTGGTCGTCCAACTCCTCGACTCGGTCGTCCTGACTAGACCGAGTCTCTATCTTAGCAGCCTCTTGCTGTGCGTGAGAGGCATGCTACACCTACCGTACCCTATTGGTAAGCAATCTCTACAGCACCCAGGCATGACTGGGACAGCGACTGATAGAGTTCTAACAGTCAACGTCTTGACCAAGATCGACAACCTCGCCTCCCTCGGCGGCGCCGACTTGCCCTTCAACCTCGACTTTTACACAGAGGTCCAAGACCTGCACTATCTCCTCCCCACTCTCGCCGCCGAAAATCCAACCGCCAATCCAGATGCGGACTCGAAGTGGCAGCGCCTAAACGAAGCCCTCATCGAGCTAATCTCCAGCTTCGGCCTAGTGGGTTTCGAAACCCTAGCAGTCGAAGACCGCGCTTCCATGGCTTCCCTCCTCGCCGCCCTCGACCGCGCAAGCGGCTACGTCTTCACGGGCACGCGAGGCACAGACGAGGTGGGAAAGACGGTGGAGGATGAGGCGAGCGTGTGGGCGCAGGCGATGAGCGAGCAGTGGGCGGGAAAGATGGATGTGAGAGATGTGCAGGAGCGGTGGATTGAGCGGAGGGAGGAGTTTGATGAGGTGGAGATGAAGGGGTGGGAGGAGGAGGCTAGGAGGGCGGGGGCATTGCCTGAAAGGAGTGCGGCTGGAGTTGTAAAGAAGGATGGGAGAAGGGATGGTGGCGACGCTGAGATGGTGGGAGAGGGTAGTGGGGAGGAGGAGGAGGACGACGAGATGTTGGCTGAGCAGAGAGCATGGAAGGTTGAGCGGGACAAAGTTGGGGGTGGAGACAGTGGAGGTAGCGGCACGACAAAGGTCCGAAAGAAGCGCTGAATCCAATTCTCCCAGCCATAGCACGTGATGCAGGCAGGCACCATAGCGACCTCTGTCTTCAAGACACCATCGGGACACTCAACCCACCACTATGCTCTTCCGAACTCCAGAAGCACCCGTCAACAGACTTTCCGAGACTCAGGGCAGAGCTGGCGTACTCCTACGGCGCGTGCGGTGCAGGTCGCAATCGGGACAGCTACACCAGCTTCACGTGCTGTTTGGCAGTACGGCAGTACGCATCCATGAACGGATGTTGCGTGCCCTCCTCTGTTGAATGGAAGTAGCCACAACGACGATAGCTGTCATTGCCATCGCGAGCGAGGACAAGGCCATCGAAGTGATTTCTACCAATGTCAAGGTCGTGCTCAAATCCATTCGTTATCTGCTCCGCCGTCAACTTCCCCTCGTATAACAACGGGAGCAGGTAAGCCATGCCATCATTCTGCGGTGATGTGGCGTCCAGTTCAAGGGTGGCTTTGACCGTCCAGTCTTCGGGCTCAGCGCTGACTGCGTGCGGTCGGACATCTTGCTTACAATTACCATGGTTGCCATCGCCAACCACTGCAGACCTCTGCGTCTCTTGTATCGATATCCGGAAGGAGAAGTATTGCTCACGCCATTTCCGTATCACCTGTCCCGGCAACAAGACCCCGTGCATAATGACACTTGCGTCAATCAGAGCGCCACAGGGATTATCCGGGCTGTCGGGTACGATGGAGTATTCTTCGAGTGTTGCAAGATGTTGAGCTGTTGGTGTGTACTTCAAGAACCGGACTGGGCCACACACAGATGCCCAGCTCCAAGATGGGGCTCGCCACCGCTTGGCTCGTGGTGCTCCAAATTCGTTGGACCAACAAAGGTCGGCGCAGAAAAATCGCTTAAACAGACCGGCGATGTATACGTCGTTATTCAGCTTAGCTAGTCTCTCAGCGACAGCACCGATCGCTGCAAATTTGTCCTCATGCACGTGGGATAAAGCTAAGCACGAGTATCTCTCAACCACGCCTCGCCAAAGACGGTTCCATTCCAGTGATTCCAGGGATGCAAGTAATGGATGAAGGCTCGGAGGAAAATTACCAATCTGGAGGCAGAACGGATATCCGGGGGAGGACGGATATGCGGTCTGTTCTAAGCCGCCAGGGAACCGGGCATTAGCAAATCGCGTCTCCGAGCATTCCCAGAAGGTTTGCGACCCAGCCAAGTGTAACATCCTGGGCGCGAGGAGTCGCTCTTGCATTACCCAACCTCTGGTGAAAAGCTTCGCATGCTTATAGAGGTCCATGGACGGGTCTTTCTCACACTTATCCGTGATCTGATAGATCTTATTTTCAATCCGTACGCGTTCAGGTCCTCCATCACGATAACGGACTCCAGAGCAGCCGCTATATGCATCTTCGGCACCTGTAGCACCAATGTTCAGCATGCTGTTGGCATATACATGTTGCATCTGGCTAAGCTCATAAGCTTTGTCTCCAGCTGCAGCGCCGTGATCTTCGGACTGTAGAATGCAATAGCAGTCAATCCAGACATAGTCAATCCCTAGATACTTGGCAGCGAGTAAGGCTTCGCGGTGGGTCGGTGGAAAGTCGTGCAAAGGTCGTCCGTGCAAGAATTCAGCCTTTGTTTGCTCTGTTAAGACGGTTTACTCGCGCTGGCCCCAACAATGACTTAATGTCGCGTACGGTCCTTTAGGTGGCTCTGTCGCTGTCTCGATCAACCGCACCGCTTCACTCCGAATGTCTAGCAGACGAGTTGGGTACCATGATTTGTTTGGTACTTTCGAGCACTGAGTATGATCAGCACGACACTTTGCCAACCAGTGAGCCGCAAGGTCGAGCATTCCGGATCCGCCTGAAGAGCAATCTTCTAATGCTCGAGCACTGAGATTGGCAACTCCGAGCGTGAGCTCATGTATTGAGAGTCCTCGGGAATCTTTCCCGCAGGGATCATACATAGCTGCCTCAGAGCACCGTCTACTCATGCGCCAAGTTCTTAGATACCTTCGATCATGCCACTTGGCCTCGGATTTCTAGTCCCAGCATATCAAGCAGCCTTGCCGGGCTTCCTGTTTGAACACAGTAAATTCGTAGTCCCCTCCATCCAGGGTGTCAGGTCTCATGGCCGTAGAGAGCGCTTCAACGCATGGCTGACATATCATGACTCCACCAGGACAGGGTCCGACTGTTGGTACTGTCTTTGGGTCACCTAACTGGGCTTCCGGAGCGCAACATGAAGTTCAATATCACCAGCCTTGCTCCAGACAGCGAGCCTTGTCATTTCCGTGCGGGTCGGCAGAGATTAACAGGAGAAGTTCAAATGGCGAAAGTGCGCTTCTTACACTGCGTCTGGACACTTGACAGTTCACTTTCAGTTCAAGACCGTAATTCGAACTAGGTAGCGATGCGACGATGTTTCACAAGTCCAGGCGCAGGTGAGGCCGCCGAGGCGCAGCCGCTTGCATGCTCTTTAAGCGAGCTGCACGACTGCGCATCAGCACGGCATTCCGGTGAGGTGCTTCCGTCTCTGATAGGTCCACGTATCCCGGCATCGACATTCGGTTTTGAGCTTCTCGTAGCACAAAGCATTGTGTAGGGAAGAAGTACCTGATGAAATGGTTATGATATTGGAAAGGCCAGCCAATGATGCCTTTCAAGGTATGGGTATCTTCGCCACAAATAAGCGCCAGAGCCGCGCCAAGCACAGCGCCAAGACTCTCTCCATGCTCCTACTCCTCCACCCGCTGGCCGGTCATGCGCAGACGGTAGATACACGTAGACAGCCCACCCCAATTCTCCGTGATCCTAATGGTAAACTTCTTCGAGGGCACACCCGCATCCTCCAAGTTCACAAACATCGGAATGCTCTGCACATTGCTGAGCGTGTGGATGTCGTATCTGCCCGCTCCAATAGCGACGTGCGCGCTGCTGGGACCCTTCTTGCGTAGCTCAACATCACCCTCCCTCCAGCTATCCTTCGCATTGTCAATCTTCTTCTTAGCCTGCTTAGCAGTCATATTGCTTGGAACCTGCCAGATCTCGACGATGTAGGGCGCAGAGGAGATGTTAAGCGTGCCCTGCGACGGAATATGCTCGATAACGAGGCGAGAAGCGTAGATAGCGTGCGGCAGCATGACCGTGATCTGGGCCTTACCGAGGTCAGTCGATGGAGACGCGCACCAGCAATCCGAAGCTTCTTCCCAGCGCTGCAGAGCGACAACGGGTGGATGTGGTCTTGTGCCGACTTGGTACCACTTCGCCTGCGGCTTGACCCAGGTCTTGGAGGTCTGGAAGACGTCGATGCGGGCGCCCAGGCCGGTGGCGAAGAAGTTGACTTCACGCCTGGCTTCTTCGGCGTTGCGCCAGGAGTTAGCGATGGCGAGGGTTGCGAGTTCGTGCTGTGAGAAGATGAGATCGCGCGCGCGCGGGAGAGCTTCCTTCACTGCTTGCTCGGCTTGAGTGGCCGCGAAGATCTTGAACCTACGCATCTCTTCGCTAAAGTGCTCGGAGAACCAAGCCTTGTTCTCCGCCATAGCTTGAGTGAATTCTTGCCTAGAGACCACGAGCTTGCTCCCAGCTAGGTCGTCGATTTTGCTAGCTACTTCAGCATCCCATAGATGCTGGAGATTGTGCTCATTGGCTTTGAGAAATGCGTTCCACATCGGTGCCGAGTCCGGACTAGCGAGGACTTCCAGGAGGGCAGACCAGTAGCCTTGGGGGATCGTGAGCTTCCCATCGACTTGGGTAACAGCCAATTGGGTCGGAAGGAGGTTCTCTAGCAGACGAAGCGTCTCATCGTGCTCGAAGACGGTCTTTTCCAGCGAAGTTACCCTGCCTTCCAAGCGATCGTACCTGTCGCTGAGCACTTGCAGCATCCCGAATTGCGCCATGTTGATTCGGTCCTGCGTCAGGTTGTTCACATGGATGCGGTCGGCTAAGAGCTCCTGGGAACGGAAATGAAGCCAAAGTTTCTCAAGCTCGCCTGGAGGAAGGCTGTATGGATGGATCTCCAGTTCCCGATGCACTGCATAGAGAATACGGTCCCCTATCGGAAACCAGCGCATTGGGATGACGAGACTGTAGACGAGAACGTAGCCAGCGAACAAGAGGAAAGCGGAAAAGGCGAGCAGCCAGAGGGCGATGCGCGTGAGCGGCCAGAGTTTCTTTTCCAAATCCCCAAGCGCTTGCTCGAAGTAACGGGGCAACGCGTGCGCCGTCACCTCCAGGTCGCTCGGTGGTGGTGGGATTGGTACGCGCTCGTACTCAGCCCTGGCGTCAATGGCAGTGCTATTGCGCGCCATCTCCGTTGCATGGTCGCCGCCAGAGGGTGCTGTGTTGCCAATGACGTCCTCAACGGCCGTATCTGCCGCTGGGAGGTGGTTGTGGGCTCTGGCGTTCTGTAGGACGGACGTCAGATCCGTGCCTTCTGTCGCTACCTGGCCACGGAGGATGGCTTTTCCGGAGGAGCCGTATGCGAAGCTTTGGCCTACCGTGAGTGACGGGACTGCTGTGCCTCTAGGCCTTGGGCCAGAAGGGTTGGTGCCGGCCGGCTGCGGTGTGTTTTGCCTCGAAGCACGAGCGCGGGTGACTGGACCTGGTGTCTGAGACACGCGTGGCGGCATATTGCTGCGGTGCGGAGAGGGTCTGAATGGTGCCAATAATGAAGCACCTAATTGACGTTGATGATGGTATAGAAGCTGAGCGTGTCTTGATGTCCAAGTTCAAGTCCAAGTTCAAGTTCAAGTTCAAGTTCGGGTTCAAGTGGAAGGTAGTTTCGTGGCCGGTCAATGCATTCACAATAGGTTCACGCCGCGTGCTATTGTCGTTTCCTCCTCGAGTTCACCCACCGCGCAATTTCACCCTTCGCCAAGCGTCTGCGCATTACTGCCGGGCTCTGTGAAGTTTGCTTGTGCTGATGTAAGCCCGTGAAGGGGGCAAACTTCACATTCACATTCCACTGTTTGCGGACATTGTTGATGCAGTGATGTCGCGCGCCGGTGCGATCCCGCTAATGCATCCCGCCTCCGAGCCGCAGCGAGCCTCCCGTGAGCGCGGAGTACGACCTCAATGCCGACTGTGCATTACAAACCTTCCGTGATTTGTAGCGCGGTGTATAAGACGCACAAATGATGAAAACGCTTGCGTTGATGGAAGTAGAGCAGGCGTATAGGCTGCGGTTGTATGCGGCCGTCTTAGCAACGGGATGTGGAGGGTTTGATGTCTCAGCCTTACAGCTAGACCGCCAAGAGAACGTGGACGGAACGAACCAGCATGCCTGCTTGAAGTTAGCTACACCTTGTACCTGCATACACAGCGGATCACACCGGCCCACTTCGTCCCTCCACCGCGGCAGTCCTCAAGTTGCACTTTGTGTGACTGTGGGAGCCATCAATATATATACTGATCGTGTTCGCTCCACTGACAAGGCGAGGAAAAAGAAAGGTTTGGTTAGCACTATCAACAAACAGAAGAGCCATGGCGAAAGGCTCTGTCTTAGTAACCGGGTAGGTGCAGTGTCTCACATGTAGGCTGCCGTTAGCCTCCGCGGTCGACGAAGCAATCCGAGACAGCGTTGACCGCTACCATTCCCTTCGAGAGCGAACCATACTGATAAGTCCGCAGCGGCACTGGGTACATCGGGTCCTTCACCGCCCTTGCTCTACTCGAGGCCGACTACGATGTCGTCATTCTCGACAACCTCTACAACTCCAGCGCTGAAGTGATACGGCGGATAGAGCTCATCAGTGGCAAGCGGCCTGACTACTACCAATGCGACATCACCGACGAGAAGAAGCTTGACGAAGTTTTCGACAAGCACCCCAAGATCGACAATGTTATTCACTTTGCTGCGCTGAAGGTAGGCTAGACCGCCACATACCGTTAACTACGACATGTACTGAGACTGTCTGCAGGCTGTCGGCGAGTCTGGCGAGATACCGTTGGAGTACTACCGTGTCAACGTCTACGGCACGCTATGCCTGCTCAAGTCCATGCAGCGGCACAATGTGACCAACATCGTCTTCTCGTCTTCAGCCACAGTCTACGGAGATGCAACCCGCTTCGAGAACATGATACCAATACCCGAAGAGTGCCCGCTAGGACCCACGAACCCCTACGGCAACACCAAGTTCGCAGTCGAGACCATGATCACTGACCACATCAATGCCGAGCGCACCAACGCCAAGAAGGCAGGCAAGAGTGGCGAAGCCTTCAATGCCGCGCTACTCCGCTACTTCAACCCTGCTGGAAGCCATCCAAGTGGTATTATGGGCGAGGATCCGCAAGGTGTGCCGTACAACCTCCTCCCGCTGCTAGCTCAGGTTGCCGTAGGCAAGCGGCCGAAACTGCTCGTCTTCGGCGACGACTATGCTTCGAAGGATGGAACGGCCATCCGTGACTACATCCACATCCTCGATCTCGCACGCGGCCACACTGTCGCTCTCGACCATCTCCGCACCCACCATCCCGGCGTGCGGGCATGGAACCTCGGTACGGGTAAAGGTAGCACCGTCTTCGACATGATCAAGGCATTCTCCGCCGCGGTAGGCCGCGACCTGCCATACGAGGTTGTCGGCAGGCGTGCAGGCGATGTGCTTGATCTGACAGCGAACCCAAGTCGAGCGAACAAGGAGCTCGGCTGGAAAGCTGAGCATACGCTTGAGGAGGCTTGTGCGGATCTGTGGCGTTGGACGGAGAATAACCCGCAAGGCTATAGGCAGGAGCCGCCGAAGGAGTTTCTGGAGAAGCTGCAGGCGTCGTCGGGCGCCAAGCAGAATGGGACGAAGTAGTGGCGAGGCTTCTATTTCACGGGTTCGACGAGATCTGCCGGTGGTGAACCGAAGGCGCCTCGATAGTATTGAGCGAGCAACGCACAGCAAGCATTGATAGATCGTCGAAAAACTACGCTGCATTACACAGTTTCTGGCAGCCAATGCCGTCCATAAGTGCTCTTCCACCTTCACGTCATTTGGCTTCCCAAAGCGGTAGTCACGCTTGTCTTGGCGTATAGTGGGGTTGGCCCTCTCTCATACACTTCCGCTTCCTCGTATGTTAATTCATCGTTTAGCCTCACTCTACTACACGCCCTTCTCGCCGCTGTCACTGTGTACGGGTGCTTCTTCGATAGCGCTAGCACGACTGCTGAGCCGACCAAGATGGCGTCCACGGAGCAGGTGAAGATCGATCCTCATGGCACCTCAGTGGCGCCGGCAGCCACGAAACCAAAGCACTTCATACCGCTGGGTGAGTGTCCACCCTTCACTTGATAGGAAGCAATCCCAACTCAGGCACAACCATTGCAGAGAACAACCCCGAAGTAATGAGCACCCTCCTCCACAAGCTCGGCCTCTCCCCAACCCTCCAATTCCACGACGTCTTTAGCATCGACGACCCAGACCTCCTCGCCTTCGTCCCTCGACCAGCCTACGCGCTCCTCCTCGTCTTTCCCGTAAGCGACACATACGAGAAGTTCCGACACGCTGAGGATAAAGATCTGCCGGAGTACGAGGGCAGTGGGGCAGGAGAGAAGGTGGTGTGGTATAAGCAGACGATACGGAATGCGTGTGGGCTAATGGGATTGCTGCATGGTGTCTCGAATGGGCCCGCGCGAGCATTTGTGCAAGGTGGCAGTCAGCTGGATAAATTAATCGAAGAGGCTGTACCGCTCAAACCTCGTCAACGAGCAGAGTTGGTAGAGCACTCGGACGCATTGGAGTCTGCGCACGCTGAAGCAGCGGTGATTGGGGATACGGCTGCACCTGCCGCGGAAGATGATGTGGACTTGCATTATGTGTGTTTTGTTAAGAGTGAGAAGGATGGGCATTTGTATGAGATGGATGGGAGGAGGAAGGGGCCGCTAGATCGCGGCACACTGGATGCGGAGGAGGATGTGTTGAGTGAGACGGCTTTGAATAAGGGTGTAAGGGCGTTCTTGAAGAGGGAGGAGGAGGCGGGTGGTGGGGAGTTGAGGTTCAGTCTTATTGTGCTTGCGCAATCGTTGGATTAGAGCGTGAGCATGGCCGATCGCTTGTTGAGTAAACACTAAGAGTTGCGAATGAGGCTGGAGGGCATGCTTTACGACTATGCGCCACTGAAGCTACGAGCGCATACATCAAGCGCATAATGCTTAGGGTTGGCTGGAGCTCTCATTGGCCCGTCCTACGCATTGAAAACGACCCGGCAAAAGCTTTGTGAAGGATAAAGCCCTGGTTGGAGCCTGCGGGATCATGATACCGAGTTGCCACATTCCAGTGGGCGGCTGTTGCTTGCGACGCACCTGCATACCAGACGACGGACCCTCGGTCGAGGCGCCGAAGAAGCCTGGCCATACCAGTAACTAGCTAACATGAAGTTTGGTCTCCATCGAGACCGGAGACATGCTTTGGGAGCAGTGTGAAGGGCACTGTTCCCGAAGCGGCTGTACCGAGTTCGAAGTCCTCAGTGCGCGAAGACATCGTCACCTATCCACCCACCCTGCTAGACACGTACTTAAGCGGGTTTGGACACTCCAAAACGGCCCTGCACAATGCCGTCAATACCTAGCACGGTCGCAGATCTGGCGGTCGCGATTGCAAACAGCACCCGAAACAGCTCGCATGTCACAATCACTCCTGGCCCTGAAACGCTTCACCTTCAACTCGCGCGTCACGCGAGTCCTGGCATTGATAACGCAAACTCAGTCAACACGTCCCTCATCCTGGCTTCCCATGAGCGACATGAGATCCAGCTCATGGCCACCATCACCTCCAGCGTGAGCGTCTTAGCGGCACTCTGCGCGTTGTACTGGTTTTACATGATGAGACGCAACTTCCGGCGTGACCTTGTTCTGATGCTGATTTGTGCGGACTTCTGGAAGAGCTTGTGGTATCTAATATACACTTCCAATGCATTAGCGCATGGCCAGGCCATCTCTGGGTCGAAGCTGTGTCAGGCGAGTGGGTATCTGTTGCAGATTGGCATAGAGTCTTGCGGTATATTACCACTCGCTCTTTGATCCTCGATTCTTGACTACTGCTAACAGCATTTTCCTCAGACGTCGCTATCCTGCTTATGAGCTTGCACTTGTCCTTGCAGATCTTCCCACCGAAGGACTCATTTCTCGGCCACGATGGGCTCTATCGAATCCGGTATCTCGTCGTCGTGGCTTGGATCATCATACCGAACATCAGCGCATCGCTAGCCTTCGTCAACCCTAGGCTGCCTTACGTGGCGACAGGCGCATTCTGCTATCTGCCGATCCGACCATACTGGTACCGGATTGCATTGTCATGGGCGCCAAGGTACTTGATATGGCTGTACATCATGTTTGTAGCCATTCGCATCTACCGCCATGTCGGTAAGGAGTTTGAGGTCTTCGGCGCTGAGAAGGACCGCAGCAGTAGCGTGGAAATGCCCGGCAGAAGCGCCGTAGCTACAGTTATGGCAACTCAAGCTCTCGCTACAATCAAGCTCTCGCCCACGCCTCCTACTTTCGACGCGGATCTCGAGAAGCAGGTGTCTAATGAGGAAGACGTAGCGCCCGATGATACTCATGTTGTTGCCTCGGAAAGCACGTCGTTCAAGGTGGCTCGTTCGCATCGCTCTGACTCTACGCCTTCTCTGGCTTATCCTTCCAGCCGCCGACCGTCAGGTCCGAACTGGTCGACCGCGTTCGGCTTCCCTGTGGAGCCCCTGACTGGACCTGTGTCGACGAAAAGCGCATCTAACTCTCGAAGAGGCAGTCGGCAGATAGCAGCGGGTGTCATGGCCGAGGACTTTGCGCCAGCTTCCACCCCCGACCTTACTCGCCACCGCGGCTCCATCGTCACACTCAGCAGCATGCGATCACACACCCAGTCCATCGACAGCGCACATGTTCTGCCACCCATTAAAGAGGACAAACGAACCTCCGCCTCGACAGAAGGTTCAATAACCGTAGCCCAGAACGCCGCCACATCACCGGTCGATGTCCGTCGTCGCGCCATCCAACGCCAACTCCGCCTCCTCTTCATCTACCCCGTCATCTACATCATCCTTTGGACCGTGCCGTTCATATTTCACTGCTTCGACTACAGCGACCACTACGCCCAACATCCCATATTTCAACTCTCCGCTGTCAACACCTTCTGCCAATGCTTTCTAGGCTTCGCCGATGTTTGCGTCTTCTGCTGGCGTGAGAAGCCTTGGCGGCATGTGCCAGGCAGTGATGGGACGTTTCTGGGTAGTCTCTGCTTCTGGCGGTTTTGCTTCCAAGAGGAGTGGGTGCGGAGGGAGAGCAAGGCGCCGCAAGCCGCTGCATCGAGCGACCAAAAGGCAGGAATCGAGAACGCTGGGCCCGCTCAGTCACAGACTGGGCTGATTGGCGCTATCAAGCGCTTCTCGCTGAGCTTTACCTACTCACCACGGTCGTTGGAAGCTTCGAACGCGTCAGCTGCGCCAAGTAGTGCTGGGCCGCCGGGATCGATCGTGCACCGAAGAACGCGGAGTGGAGGGTCAGACCGTAAGCAGATGGAGATTGAGCATGCGCATCGCCGGTTAGCGTTGGAGAGAAAAGACTATGAGGCGCAAAGGCGGAGTCTGAACGAGCGGCGAGCGAGCGTGATCAGTATGCAGCAGTCGGCGGAGGGCGGGAAGGAGTGGTGGGAGCGACATCATCAAGATGCCCTGCGAGAGGATGTTGAGCCGAAGGATGGTGGGCAGAGCGGTGGGGGGAGAGTGTAGACGGTGCAATGGAGCAGATATTTTTGGTAACCTGTTCACCTGCTCCACTCATAACGACCACCTCATCGGCTCACTCGGCCATTTATTCGTAAACGACTGCCTTGACATCGCACGAGCCGTAGCAAAAGAAGTCGAACGCGGAGAGGATCGAACTCCCGACCTCCTGGGCCCCGTTTTACGAGCTTCGTGCTTTATCATCCCTAGCGTGCCGCGCGGTCACCTACGGATTGATAAACCATCGGAAATGAGCCAAGTATCATAGCCAACTAGACCACGCATTCCTTGAATGGGCACCGTCGTGGTGACAATATACATATAGGGAGCGCTTCTTTACGCCGACGTAATCCCGAGCGCTTTAGGCAGCAGTAGACCAGGTGGCGTTATCCTGGACCAATAGCGGTCTCCGAATGAGGCAGCCACGTATGCAAAGGACCGGACACATGTGGTTGAGGTTTCATGTCAGTGATTGTTCACAGGAAAACATTACCCTCGTAGTAGAGCAGAAAGTTGAAAACCTGTCGTACCTGCGCCTAGGCCACAAGGTTTGAAAGACGCGGCGTCAATTGTGCACACCACCACCTGTACTCGCTTCCGCAGCAGATGTCGAACCTGCTGCAGACAGGCGTCATACCCCTAGACTACGCGTCCTGTGTTCATGATGAGCTTTACAGCCGAGCGTTATAGACACAGTAGCTTTAGCTTACCAAAGACAGACCATATTCGACGGTGGCATGTAAGGCGGTGGAATCATAGGCCTTGTAGGTGACTCAACGTATGTGGGTCAATGCCGACAGTCCTTTGCCGCCTTTACGCATATTGCTTACCCGGGGCCAAACACAGCCGAGACGGCGAGGTGTGAAGCTTCTGAGCCGTAGTCAGAGGGACAGCGGTCGATTTGACCAGAGGAGATGGGCGGCTTATCGAAACAGTTCTACGTTTCGTGCTCGTTGCCGGTAGCCGGCACCCTCTGCTTTGTCTTACGTTCAAGCTCGACACTGTCGTGAAGGTTCGCATCATCCGCACCCGCAAGTGGAGCGTCAGGTTCGTCTCGAAAAGGCTCCGAGGCTGCACCAGCTGCGACCGCAGGCTCACTACCCGCGGTTCCGGCAGCACCGACTTCTTTACCCTCCTCGCGGCGCCCTATAATCACAGAGCCTGCCACTAGAAGACTTGCACCTAGCCACCAGAGCGCTGAGGTGGCGTTAGCAGAGCTTCCCTCGCAGGTTGAAAGTGGAGCAATGCTTACCAGGCAGTGATTCGCGGAAGATGGCGAGACCAAGCACCGCCGTAAGCATGAAGTTCGCACTCGTGTTGATCACGCTGACCCGCACGGTGGATGTTGCGAGGGTTAGAGCACGGGTGAAGAGGCCCCACATTACGGCGTTGAAGGCGAGGTTCATGGAGAAGAAGAACTGGGACATGCGATCAGTCCAAGCAGTCTACGTACTAATCACCTATGATGCATTGTCATACCGCTCTTATTACGAACTCAGCAATACGACTCAGGCCTGCGCTCAAGCCAAACGCTTGCGAGACGCTTTCCGCCCATTGTGAGGTGAGTTCGGTAGTGGTAAGTTTGGCGAATACGCCGTTGAGGGCTGCGCAGCCGCCGGAAGCAATGGCGTACAAGAGCCATTGCGGTTGTGCATTAGACATGATGGGCTTGTGCTGTCAGAATGGCGGGCAAAACAAGCTGTGACTGACAGGTTCGAGGCAACGTCTGAGGTGAGGTTGACGGGAGGCTTGGCACGCTTGGGCTTAACACTTAGTGGAGATAGTTTTATTGGGAGATGTATTGGAGCGTGCAATAGCAGCTCTATTGAGAACATATCTGTGCTAACTCGACCTACAAGGCCACATATTCGTTCGTTGCAGTTTTGGGTATCGTCCGGCCATAACGCCTCCGTTGGGTGAAACAAATATGCCACTATTTCCACCGTACGCCACCCATAGATGCGTTGATAGCCAAAGCCGTCCCGAGAGCCTCTTTCGATTTCTGTGATGGATTTGCCACATATTTATGCGACTTGGATTTGGCACGGGTTGCGCCTTCGTGGACCAGACCTTGGCACCACACTCATGCAGCCTTTTCCTTTGACTGACAAGCCACAATCTTCACACGCTCCGCCCTCTCCGTTGACGAGTTATCCATCTTGAAGTTGACATCCTTGATGATGAATGTCCACACCTCGTCACAGAACCGGTAGGTATCAAGGTGGCCCTGCTCGGCTCGTCGCATCAGCACTCTTCCAAACCTACCAGACTCCCACTATCCTACTGTCACAAAGCGATACAGCATACCTTAAAGTTCAACCTCGCCTTCACCTTCTCGCCTAACACATTCGCAATGCTCTTGTCGAACTGCGCCATGATATGCATAGCCAGTTGAGGCTCGATGCGGCGCGTGCTGATCAGGTCATCGAGAGTGTCTGCCAGCGCCATACCGATGCTGGTCGCCACATAATTGGTCAGCCCTCCTGGTTTCATCATGCAGATTGCACGTATCATTAATGTAAGTGTGAGTGCGAGGCGTACGATGTGCCCCGGTAGAGCTCATAGAAGCTCTGGCTGGGGTTGGCCATCTTTATAGGCTGCACCGACACGGACTCTAGCAAGTCGTGTGGCCGAAGTGAAGAGTTCACATGGACTGACCGCGTCAGTGATGGAGACTGAGTGATGGGAAGAGTAAGACAAGTCAGTAGCAGGCAGTGGCTGAGTCACCCATCGCTGGCGGCGGGAAGAGCCGCATCGCAGCGGAAGTGCCAGAGCATCATCGCCGAGCATCAATGAGGCAACTGTCCACCTTTCCTATCTTCACCACTACCCCACCGATAACACAATGGGAGGACTCACGTACGCCACATATGGCGCCGCCGGCGCTCTCACGGTCGTGGGACTCTGTACGGCACACTCGCGGGAAAAAGCCAGAAAGATAGCGGGCTAACGAGGATGTAGATATGCTTTTCCAGGGCGAAGGAGAAGCATTCAATGTACGTCGTGGACATGGTTCCAGACCCAGCATTAAGATGGTGCACTTATACTGGCGATGCTAGGTCGGCGCATTCCTCGAATCGATATCACCATACGCATGGGCAAGCACGGGCATCGGCTTCTGCATAGGCCTGTCAGTCGTGGGAGCAGCATGGTGCGTCCACCCACCCCTCTTCGCTCCTCCTCCTCCTCCTCCTCCTCCTCCTCCTCCACCACCATATTATCCACTCACACCATACGTGTGTACATAGGGGCATCTTCATAACCGGCACCTCCATCCTCGGCGGCGGCGTGAAAGCGCCCCGAATCCGAACGAAGAACTTGATCTCCATCATCTTCTGCGAAGTCGTCGCCATCTACGGCGTCATCATGAGCATCGTCTTCTCCGCCAAAATCACCGCCATCCCCTCCGACGCGCTGCACAGCGGGACAAACTACTTCACCGGCTATGCGTTGTTTTGGTCCGGGGTGCTGGTGGGGATGTGTAACTTGGTGTGTGGTGTTAGTGTGGGCATCAACGGGAGTAGTGCTGCGTTGGCTGACGCTGCCGACCCGAGTCTGTAAGTGGCGCGACCTTTTGCGAGAGGTGCGTTTGGGCATAAGCTGACGTACGGTATAGGTTCGTGAAGATCCTCGTCATTGAGATCTTCTCTTCCGTACTCGGGCTGTTTGGTTTGATCATCGGGCTGCTACTCAGCAGCAATGCGCCAGACTTCCAGGATCTGTCATCATAGCCAGAAGAAAGTGTCGGAGTGAGAGTTTGACCTTGACGTGAGCGACCTGCACTACCGGCATTGCAAAGCTGTCAAGCGAGCTTTAGCGACCTGGTCCTTTGTATATAGAATATGTATGAGTGCCTACACTTACATCAAACAGCAGGTCTTCAGTATCTCCCCTGGTTTCTATTCAAGGTGTTACGCCATGTTTGTAGGTTTCGTGGGAGTGTGAAAGCATAGGACGGTCCGTGCACCGCACACCTTCCCTCTTCGTCAACCTGTCCTCCTCTCCACATTTCCGCCCCAATCCTGCCGTGCAATGTCAAAGAACCATGGCCAAACTCCGCGCAGCCATTCTGATCATCTCAGAAACCGCCAGCAAAGACCCGGCAACCGACAAAGGCATCCCTACCTTGCAACAAGTCTTCTCCGACAAAGGCGGAGACAGATGGGATGCCACGACAACCAAGATTGTACCCGACAAAAAGGCAGCCATCCAGGGCGCAATCACTGGCTGGTGCGATGGGCAGAACTCCGTCAATCTGATTGTGACAAGCGGTGGGACGGGATTTACGCAGAAGGATGTTACTCCTGAGGTAAGTATCGCTTTCGTTATGAGCTATGTACCATGGTTCAAAGATGATCACGATTGGGCAAAATCGAGTCATGCTGAGTGGCTATTAGGCGGTCTCACCGCTCATACACAAACATGCACCTGGCCTGGTGTAAGCATTGCCATTCGCTTATCCAAGTAAGTCAACCGACTCATCGTTCATCTAGGCATGGCATGCTCGCCGCATCCCTTCAAGTTACGCCATGTAAGTGATCCGGCTCCCAACGCCTCCCCAGCTAGTCTCACTTGGAACTATGACACTGAAGCTTACAACAAAAACAAGTTGCCATGATGGCCCGCCCTGTTGCCGGAGTCAGAAACAAAACCCTCATCCTAACGTTACCCGGCTCGCCTAAAGGTGCCGAGGAGAATCTCGAGGCCGTCCTTCCTATGCTAGCGCACGCGTGTCAGCAGGCTGCTGGGGCGGATTCACGAAGTCTGCACGTGGGTGGTGTGGGGAAGCTGGAGAAGGAGGCTGGTCTCAAGCCCCCAACTCCCACCACCAGTGCCGATTCTGGCGGGTTGCAAGATACTTCCGTGCATGGGCATCACCACCATTCTCATGATCACGACCATAGCCACAGCCATGGTCACGGCGGTCACAGCGCCCCCAAGGCGCATACGAGTCCCTCCGGCCGTGGCCCTCTCTCCAACGACCCAAACGCCGGACCAACGAGACGACACAGGGAGTCGCCTTACCCCATGCTCTCTGTCTCCGACGCCTTAAATCAGATCTACGATCACACTCCTGAGCCGAAAGTTGTCACCTCGCCGCTCAGTGAATCCCTAGTCGGTAGCGTCCTCGCCTCAGACGTCTCAGCGCGAGAGTCTGTGCCTGCGTTTCGAGCCAGTATCGTAGATGGGTACGCTATCGTCGCATCTGATCACGCACTAGTGCCTAGCACAAAGGGTATCTTCCCGGTGACAGCAATCTCGCATGCCGCCGGCTCAGAAGGCGAGACGGACGAGTTAAGAACCGGCGAAGTAGCGCGTATTACAACCGGAGCGCCTCTTCCACCCGGCGCTACCGCTGTAGTAATGGTGGAAGACACGACCCTCCGCTCCATGACCGACGATGGGAAGGAGGAGAAAGACATTGAGATCCACACCGATGCCATCAAGTCCGGCGAGAACGTTCGCGAAGTTGGCTCAGACGTCAAAGCGGGTGAGGTGGTAATGCGAAAAGGCGAAGCCATTACCTCCGTAGGCGGAGAGTTCGGGTTACTGGCTTCTGTCGGCACGCAAGAAGTGAGCGTTTACCGCCGCCCAGTCGTAGGCGTGCTCAGCACAGGCGACGAAATTGCGCCGCACGATCGCCCTGGCGAGCTGAGGAGGGGCGAGGTGAGAGACACCAATCGGCCTACTCTCCTTACTGCGATAAGAGGGAGTGGATTCGAGGCGGTGGATCTGGGTATTGCATCCGACGCTCCTGGTTCCCTCGAGGCAGTCCTACGTGACGCAATGCGCTCTGTTGATGTGATCGTGACGAGTGGAGGCGTCAGCATGGGTGAATTGGATCTTCTCAAGCCCACCATCGAGAGAGCACTTGGCGGCACGATACATTTCGGGCGAGTGAGCATGAAGCCGGGAAAGCCAACCACTTTCGCCACCGTCCCGTTCAAACCATCTTCCTCCGAACCCGGCGAGGGTGGGCGAGAGAAGCGTGTGATCTTCAGTCTACCGGGTAATCCGGCTAGCGCAGTAGTGACGTTCCATCTGTTCGTCCTGCCGGCGTTGCAGAAGATGGCCGGCCAGTCGGAGCCGTGGGGTCTGCCGAAGGTGAAGGTGGTGCTCGGGCAGGATGTGCGCATGGACCCAAAGAGGGCGGAGTACCATCGGGTTGTGGTAACCGCCAAGGCAGATGGGAGGCTGTATGCGGCAAGTACTGGGTTCCAGCGAAGCTCGCGGATCGGGAGCTTCAAAGGTGCCAATGCGCTGCTCTGTCTGCCTGCCAAGGAGGGCTCATTGGCGAAGGGAGAAAGCATTGAGGCGCTGCTTATGGGGAGGTTGCTTAGTGAGCTGTAACAATTACTCGGAGATGCTGCGCTCAGTCATTGTCGTCCTCGTCTCCCAGCGTGCCGGGCTCGTCTGGGTCTTCGATGCCGTTAAACATGCTAATGTCTTCTCTGCTGTCGTCATTCACATCCACAGCCGCTGTGGACGACACTGTAGGAAGAAGCAAAGCTTTGCTCGCACTCTGCGCGCGTCGAATATGGATCCGCGCACGACGGATGGCCTCCTCCTCCGCTTTGCGGATGGTACCAGAGACCCGCACGACTTGCAGAACGCATGGCTGCTCAACCGGTCTGGGCAGGCGTGTAGTGAAGGTCAATGCGGCCCAGACGAGGCGATAGTGTTCCCTCGCTACACGGATGATTGCCGTGCTCGTTGCGGGGGAGAAGTACTTGACTGTCTTTCGTCAGCAGGCTGTTGCAACACCGAAGTAAATCCAGAAGGGAACTGCATTCTTCCTGCTTACTCTGTAAACTTCCCGAGACCTTGCCAGATCCGTAGTCGCCGAACAAATCCGCCACACCGTCACGAATTGTGCGGAGCAAAATCTGAATGGTCAAGCGGTCCGAGCTGGGTTGCCGGAAGTGCACACTGTACGGGACATTTTTGCCGTCAACGGTTGGCTGTGGTCTTAGCTGTGAAGACTTGGGATCTGGATACAAGATATTGACGAGCAGGTAGCGGTGCTTGATGCGGACCATTCCGGCGACGTGTTCATACTGTAGGCTACACGAGGTGTAGCATCTTAGCCCGGGTATCGTCCATGTAAGCCTTCGCTGGGCCTGTCCACTCCCTGTAAGTGTGGGCCTTTTTTGTGTCTAACACAACGTTGGTATCTAATGTTCCATGTTGGTCCTGGTACATGTATCGACCGCGCACTGTGGCGTCACCTGTGGCTGTGCGTCCTTTGTGGCACGCACCGGTTCGAGTCCACTGCACATGCACCTGCAGTCTCCATCTCGTACTGTCATGTTCACAGTCAACGTTAAGCTGTCTTTCATCCACATCGCCCGGGAACGGGACGGTGAGATGACCTCAACCTCGACCTCATGTATCAACATGTACAGCGTTCAGTTCTCACTCGTGTACTGGAGCTCAGCCGGCTGAAAAAGACAGCATCTCGCTAAGCATGCAGCTAGAGGTAAGGTCACCCGTAAGCACCAGAGGTACAGTACACAGTTTTGAGACGGCACGCCTGAACGGATCCTCCTCGAATGTCTCTGACTCCAGCTTCAGGAACGAGTTGACTGCGCAAGCTGCTTCCTTACTGACAGGCTCGTTCCAATCAAAAGCCTCTGCAACATGCCATGGAAGGTGCTGAAACAGACTGTCGGAGATGTCCATAGCGGCTGTATCTCGCGGTACGAGGGTCGCAACCCCATCCCAGGCCAGCAGCGGCTCCAAACTCGCCGCTGAGACCTCAGATTATGCTTTTACGGCTGTCTGCAATGAGCCGAATTATGTTCCGCATTCGTAGTGCTGGCATACAGAATTAGCCTCAGTGGCGTAACCCGGAATACACTACACATCCGATGTTGGTGCATGATCCAGGGTCTTTCAGCTGAGCTGAAAGCACCATAGCGCTAGTGTATGGGCGGCCGCCCATATAAATGGCATCTCAATCTCCCATCCTTGGCCCGCACGCAAGCAAAATATCATCCTCGAAACTGTTGAGATCATTCGCACTCTGAACTCTAGTTACCACTATCAGAATGCCTGAACAGCTCGTTTGGTTCGTGACAGGCTGCTCTTCGGGCTTCGGTCAACAGTTCATCAAGCAAGCCTTGGAGAGGGGTGACAAAGCCATAGCTACAGCCCGTAATGCTGATACTCTGAAGGAGCTCGCCGACCTTGGCGCCGCTACCATGCAACTGGACGTCACCGTACCAATGAGCGAGATCCAGAAGAAAGTGCGAGATGCCATTAAGATCTACGGTCGTATCGATGTCTGCGTCGCGAATGCGGGTTACACCAAAGTAGCTGCTGCCGAAGACTTCGGCAATAACAACGAAGACTTACTCAAAATGATCCAAACGAACACCATTGGCAACTGGAACGTCGTATGCGCTATTGCACCGCATTGGCGAGAGCGCAAGTCAGGCTTCCTCGTATACAACAGCAGCATGGCTGCATGGTGGCACAATACGCCAGGCCTGGGCGGGTACGCTGCCACAAAAGCTGCGCTTGATCGTAAGTTAGCGATTGGTTCCGCCTCCCAACCCTCACACCTACGGCCACTGACTGGCGATGCAGGACTAGTAGAACACTTCCGACTCGAAGCCACTCCTTTTGGCGTCAAAGTCCTTGTAATCCACCCCGGCTACTGTCGAACTGAGATTGCCAACCCGACGAAGCATGACTTATCCGGTACCTTCCAAGACTACGAGGCACTCGGAAACTTCTGGAAAGAGTTCACGCCAAAGCTGCATGGCGGCCAGCCCGGTGATGCGACCAAGGCGGTGCGGTTGATGATTGACGTGGTTCGAGGTGAAGGGGTGGCGGAAGGGAAGGAGGCGCCGCCATTCCTGCCGGTGGGCAGTGATGCATTCGCGGACATCAAAGCGAAGAGTGAGTTGACGATGAAAATTCTTGATGAGTGGGAGAGCGCGATTAAGTCGATCGATGTAGCCAGCTGAACTAGTACTGTAAGCCAAGACGGCTGTGCTCGTCTTACTAGGCTCACAATCTCCATTCCTCAGTCGAGTACACTTACTTCTCGCATTCTAGACGACGAAAGGCGGTTACTCTGGACAATTTACGGTAACATAGCGGACGGATTTGGGAGATCAAACCATCGCCATGCAGAAGCGTGATGAATGCAAGTCCATGGCTTGTCAGAATCTGTACACTTGCTTGTGCTGCAATTCACCTGCATAGCGCGAACCTTCCGCAGTGGTTCGTCACATCAAGATCACCAACATCAGGTCTGCCCGAAGAGCGTGTTTCTAACGAAGCCGATGTTCGTCGAACCGCATCGTCCGTATCTGTGTGCAAGCCGAGCGACCCTGGGCTGAGACGATATTGTGATGAGGAGCAAAGCCCAGCAATTTCACGGACTCAAGGCGCGTTTGTGGTTACTGCTACCCGCTATAAACGACACTGTATGAAGATGCCGACCTACTCGAACAAGCCCCACGGCTGCAACACCCGCGGAGCCTGCCTCCACTCATCCCATCAAAGATCGCCATATGATATCTTCCGCAAACAAAATCGTAACATCATATTCCATAGCACGTTAACAGATAAATCCCATCCAGCGGACAGACCACACCAGGCTCAGCCTTGCCTCGAGTACGGCTTATTCATTGCCGCGATCTCCCTGGCAATGATGGCCCATTCCAGCTCTCGGCGTAAATGTTGGCCGCGTTTCTGGCATTGGAACTCCTCCCACTTGAGAAGCTCATAACTATAGTCTGTCAGCTGAGGTATCAACGCTGATTAGATTGGTTCAAACTCACGAAAAGCGAAGATGTGGTTGGATGATCACATTCAGCCGCCTGGCTCGAACAAAACAGTATGCTCGCGGGAAGGACAGGCCCAGCTCATTCATCACCTCGGCGATGCATATCGTGGCGGACCTTGACACTCCGACTCGGCAATGCACCAATGTCTTGGTGCCCTTCTTGCGTCCGTTCTCTACGACAATGTTAGGAATGGTTTCAAAACGCTTGCATGCTGCGACTCACCGATAAATTGCAAGCATCGCGAGAAGTCCTCCGTCAGAGGGTCAACGCCGTTGTCCTGCACCTTATCCACAAACAGTAGGTTCTCCTGCGGCCATCTCTGGGTATCCTTATCCCAGCTCACAGGCTCCCCGACACTCAGTATCTGGCCGATGCCGAGCTCACGGAGAAGACCCGGGTTGTTGGCATGTCCGAGGTTGCCCAGGTACATGTAGTCCAGGATTCTGCTCGGTAGGCTACCGTCCATCTTCTCCAGCCACTGCGGTACGGGTGGACATAGCTGCTGCACGTCGCCTTGGTGCTTGGGTGAGGCTTGCAGAATGCGCGGTTGCACTGCTCGTAGCAACGCTACGTCCGAGCCATAGGCGAAGAAGTTGCGGCCCTTCTCTCGGTGTAGCTGTATCCACGATTCGTGCACAGGCAAGCACTCTGCATACATGTAGTACGCCAGCGCTAGCAGCGAAGACTCGGTATAGCCGTCCGTGCAGTGGATCAAGATGCGCCGGCCTCTTGACTCCTGTCCTTTAGTGGTTTGCATTATGCTGTCGCCGTCACTGTCCACTTCGACGGTCAACGAAAGCTTGCTGTCCCTCCGCCTACTGGCCGAAGCAGTAGAAGGCAAAGCGTGAGCTTGCTCATACATCCACTCGCACGTCGCAATCAGCCCGTCTACTTCCGCCTGTGACCAGGTTGGGGGCATGATTGCACCTGAACCCGGGAACTCCAGTTGCGGTATGGCACCGTTGGGTAGCTTCGCGGCATCTTTCTGTTGAAGAAGCTCCTCAAGCACCTTGAAGGCTTTTGAATCCGGTACCTGCGCAAGATCGTTCGCCTCAACCATCACGTCGAAGCATGACGGGTCTTGCATAAGCGAAGATCTTTCGCCTTCCAGCGGTAGCGATGGGTCGGGTGTAGGTCCGAGCCAGACATTGTGCGATATTTCACTCGGTGCGGACATGGAGCACATCTCTATGCGCTCACGGTGAAAGAAGTCCATTACCTTGCCAGTGATGCACCCCTCAGAGTCGAGGCTGACGAGATCCGGGAAGTCTGCCTCGACAACCGTGTAGTCATCTAAAACCACGTGAGCATGTTGCGGGATGCACGACGCAACGGAAGATGCGCTTACCAGAAAGGACGAAAGTATTGAACGGCCGCGATCCAAAATGCAAGCCGTCCGTCTTCTTCAACCACGCGGCTTGAGCTCGTGATATCCGCTTCGCTAGTCGCTCGGCCTCATCTCTCGGAGTACCATTATCACAGTACACCACGATATCACTGACTGTAGCCATCTTACAGGCCTGTATCTGGAAGTTCCGCACGCTGAAGCCATCCTTGGGATCCATATCCAAGAAGTCGGCAGCATCTTCGACTCGCTTATCTCGAGCAGCCTGTAGCGGAGCCAATATCTCTTCCGGCGCTATGGCGCCCTTGAGCCTACTGTGCGACAGGTCACCGCCAGCTTTGACGATGGTGATGTGTCTCAGACATCTCGGCGTGCGCCGTAGTGCTTTCTTCCGCGCAATGAAGAAGGCCAGCTGCAGTTGGTTGTCGGCATGAAGACCATGAAGCCATGGGAAGACCTGATGTGCCGCCGGTAAAGGCTGTGTAGCTAAGTGATCCAATGCCTGTGACAGTTTGCTTGCCGTAATGGAGTAGACTGGCGGGTCATTGCTGACTTTGTCGAACCCATTGGGCGGATAGGTCAATGAAGTTGTCTCTACTAGCTGGCTAGGCGAAGGTGGAGAGGCTGGAGGTGTGTCTGGTGTTTGCCGTAGGCCGGGACGAGGCCCTGGTGAGCAGTAAGGGATATGCTTGTGAGGTATCGCTCTCGGCGTTCCAGTCTGAGATGTGTTGATGGAGAGTTGAGAGGCTGCGCGTGGTTCTGCCTGAACAGGTGTGAGCGCAGGCCTCGTTGCGCATACAGTGGCCATCACATGAGGTTTACAGCGTGGGATGGTACGTGGGTCGGGACGGCGTAGACTTTCCAGTACAATCGAGGTCGCGGTTCGAGATGCACAATGGCTATAAGCGGTCGTTGTTGCCCTTTAAACGGCCTTGATACTCGTGGAATGTGTACGTCAGGTAGTTTGTTCCTGCTATTTGGTCGTTTCACATTGCAGATAAGACTCCCTCGAAAGACAAACGCGGCACGCCTGGATTGCAGAGGTAACGTTAGTCGTACAAACAGATCAAACACAGAGAGTATATGCAGCACAGCATCCCCAAGAACGGGGGTGGTTTGCGCAATATCTAGAGGGACGTCCGAATGGCAGCAACCCCACCTGGCACCAAGAAGCGCTATCAGTTCTGTGGCGTGAAGGCGTGCATGACACCAAGCCGAAGTTGGACGCCTGCATGCCGAGCACGCCGCAGGGTGGTAAGAGATTGGCAGGCAGTACGGCGATCAGTAGTTCCACTTTAGAATGCTGGAATCGAGAGCGATAGAGCTTCAGTGAATTGTCTTTTGGGCTGTGCGTGGTCGCGGCGAAGTCAAGTCGAGAGTTTTAAAAAGCGATAGGATCTTAGCGTTCTCCAAGAACTGCATGTGTGGTAGAGCAGCGCCGTTGGCAACAAGCGGCAGAGACATCGCGGAGAAGGGAGGCCGTGCGACCGCGGCAGCAACGAACGCTGTGGGAGTCTGACAGCTATTTGCGCGAACCTATCGGCGATGCGACTCTGAGATGCTGTACAGCTCAACCAATCCTTGTCGTTCCTCTGCATATTTCATGCATTGCTCTATTGAACGATCCCTCTGCTCGCCTCAAAAGTTCAGTGGGAAGACTCCCGCGTGCGTTCAATGCGGAGAACGGCTCGGTCGCAATCATTCCGTCTTGCCCTGCGACTCGGCGACCATGCAAAGTGATGTCGGAATCTAGCCCCACCTCAGCCATGAGGGACGGACTCCACAGCAGCTCAACGGCAGGTGCGGGTCTCTGTGGGAGTCTGGAGCCGGCGGGAACCATTCGCAAGCGTGCTGCGAACTAACGGGTCTTCCCACCGCCGAGTCGCTTGGCTGGCGCATTGCGATCACAAAGGTACCGCTATACAAGACCTCAAGCATCAACATGCCTGACAGACATTCCTTCCTCGCCTCCCTCATGACAGCTCAGCGTATACCGTGTGTAACTGTGAAGTGACTGCGATAGACTTCGCCTTCTCCATGAGCTCGTTCGCCAGGCGTTCCAGATAGAACCCGCTCACATCGGCTGGCAGACTTTCGAACGCCTTCACGATCTTGGCAATGTCTTTGCGGCCGCGCTCGTATGCTGCGAGATCGCGGTTCGCGTAGACGTCTCTGCCTGCTGCATACGAGTTCTGCTCGAGGTTGCGGAAGAAGATGTTGACGGCGACGCTAACGCCTTGTGTGGGCGCTGCGGTATGGACCCACAGAGGTGGTATGAACAGGATATCGCCGGGCTCAAGTATGGCTTCGAAGGGATGTGTGTTCACGAGCGTCCGTCGTAATGAGGGATGTATGTTGAAGACGTCCAGAGATGAGCTCGACGAGCCCGGAGCGAACCCAAGACTTCCGACGTCCGTAGGCGGGTACAGCATAAGGCGCTTTCTACCACGCACTTGGCAAAGTACATTGGCCATCACATCGTAGTGCAGCCACATGGTGACCGGTCCGGAGATCCTCAACGGCGAGCTGTGCAGGTTCTCGACCACGTAGATCAGCTCGCCCGGCAGCTCAAAGTCCGCCGCAATCTCCGGATAGTCGTCGGCGAGGTTCGTCGGTTGCTCGCTCGGTGCGCCCTTCGACAAGCTGCGCAGGTAGAGCTTCTCTCCTCTCTCGCAAGCATCGACAAAGGCGCCAAAGCCTTGAGTGATGTAGCTGAAGTTCCTCTTCTCGAAGTCCATCTTCTCACTGGACGTTGTGTGCACTACGACCTTGCGCTCCGGTCCAATTGCTTCCTTGAGGTAGCTGGTGCTCCACATGGTGGCGCATGGGCCTATGTCGCCATCGCAGAACACAAGTGGTTTGCCGTCGTTCACGCACTGTTCAAAGTCAACGCCGCCCATTGTAAGGCTTAATCGCGGGACTTTGATCGGATCGGGCATTCTCAGGTCTGGCGAGACACTGTGTCCGTTAGCCATTTGCTGTTGCTGCTCGCCCTGCTTTACCGTTTCGTTCACAATGTCTTGATGTGAGCTGTCCGGCCTCTGAGTGGTTAGTAGATGCCAGCCAATGCGCAAAGAGGCGCTCGGGTCGTCTGTGAGGATCGCAGGCTTGTTCCAGTATGTGCCGAAGGAGAAGCAGTTTGCTCCGCCGCCTAGTACTATTAGTCCACCATCAACGTCGGTAATGTTGACGCCGCAGAAGAGCGGCCGCTTGCCCTGTACAGGATGCGTTCGTAATGTCTTCATGTTCAAAATTTCGTCCTGGCTCGTGAGCAGCCGTCCACCACAGATGCCGCCGATCATTAGAATGCCTCTGTTAGTGCGTACAAGTGACGCACCGAAGCGAGCAAGGATACCCGCGTTCTGCCGTAGTACAGCAGAGGCTCGTGCAGTGACATTTCGGCAATGAAGGCTCATATCACTTTCCAAGCTCCAATGCCAGAAGTCACCCAGTACACGTCCAGCGCTAGTCATACCACCCACGAGCACACCAGACACACCTTCTCGGTGATCTGTAATCATGCAAGCGCCGAAGCGCGCAGGTGGCGGATCGCCAGCTACGTGTATTGTTCGCCAACCAGCATCGCCCATCCAGAGTAGCCACTCGTCGAGAACGTGGCCGTCGCTCGTTTTGCCGCCGAAGATCAACACAGTGTGTGCTGGCCGGGGCTCAGTCGGTAGACGCAGGGGTACAGCTACATGTCTGTACCGTCCTTCAGGTAGACTTTGTGCTCTCCGCCACATGCCGTCCTGCCGCAGCCAGCATTCTGCGGTTGCCTTGTCCGGCGAAGTTCTGCCTCCGGCCATCAAACAGTTAGATGTGCTCCCTAGCCTGGTCACAGTGTGGCACATGATGCCGGTCCGCATTGGCGGACCTGTAATTGGCAAGATGTCTTCCGTCCTTGAGTACGTATCGCAGTCTGTTAGTCGTTCCTGCGTGCCTATGCCAGCCAGCAAGCCTACTGCCTCTCCTTCCGAAATCTCTGATGTGGCCGGTACCAACGCAGCATACCGTCTTGCTACGCTGTTGCCTGGCAATTCTGGCGCTTGCAACGGATGCTCCTGCGGAACGTCCGGCACTGGTGAGTCGCCATTGCTGGCTGGACTCGAAACTAGAGAGACGCGGGAAGTGCTGCCGGCTAGCGATTGCCGGTAAGGGCGGTATGACCAGTCTTGGTCTCCTTTCCGCTCAGCTAGCAGCAGGAAGTAATGTGAAGCGAACAACGCTAGCTCCTCCCATTCGTCGAATGGCTCTACCTTGTCGAGCGCTCGCCGTTGCTCGGGCGTCAAGAACGTAGGATCAGACCACAGCTCCCATAACGATCGGATGTCGATTCCAGCATCAGGCCAGCCGGCGTCGGCAAACCGTTGCTTCATTTCAGCCATGGTGCCAATGGCAGTCAGTGGCGTACGCAGCTTCTCAAAGTGTGCTAACATCGTTTGCGCGAACGGGTGCTCCTCCCCATCCGGTAGATGTTGCTCAAGCAAGCAGAATCGTACATCCGGAAGGCTGGCGGCCCATTCAATGACATGTTGCGAGCCTTCCTTCTCCATGTAGGCGATTGACACCTCAGCGACGAATAGGACGGCGCATGATGTATCTTCGATGCGCAAGTGATCTTGTAGCGTATTTCGAAGCGCATCGAGGTTGTACAGATCGTAACCGATAGCCACGTACGGATCGCTTGACGCGAGAAGCCCAGACTCACTGTTAGTCTTTGTCAGTTTGGGTAAAAGGACCTTGAGCGCCTCGGTCTTGTCGATTATGCCTAATTTGTTCTGCATAAGCACCGGGTAGTCCACATCCACGAAGGTGGTGTTCACGCAGAGCTCGGGATGTTTGCCAAGATAAAGCCAAGGTAGTGGATCACTATTGCACATTAGCAGGCGTGCCTTCCCAATTCGTCAAACACCAAGCACATACTAGCCGCAGCCAAGGTTGATGACTACTTTTCGTTTCGCAGTACGCTCAGCTAAGAAGCGGGTAACCGTATGGTCGACTGCTCTCATCCGCAGCCAATAGCCTCTGTTGATCAGCGGCGATCGCCGCTTGAACTTGCTAACAAAATGTCGGAAATACTCAGGCTCGCCTTGGTAGTAAAGCTTCTCCACGGACCGCTTCGACACGATACTGCTATTATTCGTGTCCATGATGTATTCGTCGCGCTTAACTTTCTGCGGGTCAGTAATCGTGGCTTCTTTCGTTTTCGGTGGCGCGGCCGCCGCCGCCATCGTTGTGTTGTGTTGGAAGACTTGGACGGCATCTTCCTTAAGCATCTTGTCCTCTGGCTGGTCATGGGGAGGGCGCGAAAATGACACGCGGGGACTTTCGTCCTCACCACTCTCCGACGTCGCCATTGCGAATTGTTTTTGACTTTCCAGGTGCCGGATCAGGGGCGCCGAAGTCCAAACATTAAATGGTGGCGCGCCGTATGCCGAGCCTGGTAATATGTACAGATGGCCAGGTCGGTGAGGCGGCGGTCGGAGCAATAGGAAGGCCTCCTATACGACGCTGAGGTGTGAGGATGCGAACATTGTGCGCACACCGCGCTGGAGCTGCTCGATCCTGCCAGCGGATAAGCCTCGTTTTACGCCTTGACCGGTGCCAAAAATACTCAAAGTTGGTGTGTCGGCTAAGGAGCTTTTGACAACACCGATCTCATCCGGAACGGCTCGTAAGAGGCCATAGGTGGGGCCATATCTGCCCTGCCTATATTGACTGTATAAACTTCATAGGACAAGAAGAAGATGCTATGAATTCAATGCAGATACTGAGCGCAATGTACTAGGACGACCAGGAACACCTGCAACACCGTTGGCTAGAGGTTGAAGAATGATGGAGGGTATGCTAAGAAGATCCGGCCCTTAATTATCTCAGATCTCACAGACATGGCGGGTCTGAACTATGTGAGCTTCAACCAAGATCACAGCCTGCTGGCTGTTGCGACCACGCGAGGACTGCGCATCTACGGCACCGATCCCTTCGAGCTGGCCACATACTCCAGCGATGATGACATCTCTTTGGTCGAGCAACTCTTCTCCACCTCGCTGGTAGCCATGGTCACCACTTCCCCAAGGCTGCTTCGCATCGTCAACACCAAGCGGCACTCAACCATATGCGAAATGAGCTTCCACGATACGGTGGTGGCAGTGAGGATGAACCGCAAGCGTTTGGTAGCGGTGACCGGCGATGCGGCCTTCTTCTACGACATCAGCACCATGTACCACGTCCACACCCAAGAAACTCCCATAAACCCCACGGGTATATGCGCCATGTCCACGAACGCGGAACGCAACTACCTCGCTCTCCCACACCCTCAGAAAGGTTCATCAGGTCAACATCAGCAACCCGCGCACGTCCCACAAACACCGAAGAAGCGAGAGCCGATGAGTGGAGACGTGCTACTGTACGATCTGAATAACCAGGAAGAGGTCACGGTCATACAAGCACATCAAACACCACTGTCCTACATCGCGATGAACGAGGGCGGCACACTACTCGCAACTGCGTCCGAGAAAGGGACCGTCATCCGAGTCTTCACTGTTCCGGACGGAAAGAAGCTGTACCAATTCCGCCGGGGTAGCATGCCGACCCGCATCTACTGCATGACCTTCAACGCGACCTCGACCCTCCTCTGCGTGTCATCCGCGACAGAAACCGTGCACATCTTCAAGCTCGCACCACCAAGCGCGAGCCACGCCGGCAACGCAAATGGGAACAGTGCGCTCCCCGCCTCTCCACCGTCTTCACCACGCAAGTCGAGCTTCGGCGGCTGGTCATCAGGACGTGAACGCAGCGTCAGCCCGTCGACCTCCGAGGACCCGAGCGAGAGCGCTGCCTTCGACCGTGACCCGCTCGCTGCGCCTGCTGCCAAAACGCCGCGGCAGCCAGGCTTCATGTCGTTTGTCCGCCGCACCTCACAGAACGTCTCCACGGGCCTTGTCACGCGCGCGGCCGGCTACCTGCCCAGCTCCGTGACAGAAATGTGGGAGCCGCAGCGGGACTTTGCGTGGGTGCGGGTGCCGCGCAGTGTTAATGGCGCGGCGGTGCGGAGTGTGGTGGCAATGGCGAACAATGTGCCCCATGTTATGGTTGCCACGAATGAAGGAGACTTTTATGTTTACACGATAGATCTGGAGAAAGGTGGGGAGGGCACGCTGATCAAACGATATGAGTATGCCAATACACCGAAGCACGCGCTGTCGTGGTGTCTGCTAACGTGCTTATAGTGAGATACACGGCCTAAAGCATCGACGAGGTCACGATGCTGACGATTGATGGACGATTGCGACAGGTTGAGAATGTTTTCGTTGCAGCGTTCAAGCGGGAACGGGAGGTTGTTTCACCTCCTCGAGCCATCTTGCTCTACTAGTCTCTCATGATAAAGCTATGCTTTTGTAGCTGCCCGCAGCTGTGTTGGGTATCCGTGCCAGGTGCGCCGGAAGATGCAACGCTACTCTCGCAGCACGAACAGCTTACCAGTCCTTCTTCACGTCAAACGACCAGTTGAACTGCAAGTGAGTCTGTTTGTCGTCGTCCACGAACTTGGAGACTGCTTCATAGTGGCCTCTACCTAGCATGCCGCTGGGAGCTGTCTCGGTTTCGACTGTGCCACGGTCAGCATGACGCCGTCGCTGGAAGAATGGAAATCGTACACTTCTTCTCGTACTCCGGCTTGTCAGTGGTGTTCGGCGAGTAAGATCCCTGACATTGTCAGTACGAGGCACCATCAAATACTAGATGGATAAGAGCTCACAATCATCTCCTGCATCTTCTGCTTCACCGGCCCTCGGCTGACAACTTGCATATACTTCATGCCGCTCAAGATCTGATGCTGGACCTTGAAGCGAGCCTTCATACGGAACGTCGCGCCCTCCTTGATGGTGAAAGGATGCTTGTTCAACTCCTCAAGGGCACGAGGCTTGGTGAGGTCGATGACGATGTCAGACCTGCCCTCAACTTCTAAGCCGAGCGAGAGAATGATGCACTTGCGTGGGTCCTTAGGGTCAGAGATCGATGTGCCAGAGCCTATACCTAGGGATTCTTTCCACTTGCGGAGGGATTCGTCATTTTGATCTGGAGAGGAGGGCGGTCAGCTGAGGCAGGTGGCGGTCAATGGCCGGGACAGTATGTGGTGTTGGTTCGCATGTTCCGCGTTCCACCCTGGCTCTCCAGACTTCGTAGAAGACTACTCAAACCATGTCATCGTGGAGACCTACCCAGCTTCTGATACTCTTCCACAGTCTTCTTCTCACCCACTCTGAAGCCCTCAGTGCTCTCAGGCTCGAGCTCGTCAGGATGCGGCGCGCTTCCCGCACCGCTTGACATGTTGGATATGACCTTCCTTGCCGGCTTGACCGAGCGTCTCGCACCTAGTGGAAAGATAAAGAGTGTTTCTAAGATGTTTGTGGGACGATCTAGTTCCAGCTGAAGTGTTTCATGCATTGTTGGGTGGGGCTCGCGTATGCACGAGCCTGGATCTCCGTCACTGCATTAGGAGCAAACACTGCTTTAGGTTGGCAACGTTCTTCAACAAACGACTATACCACCTCCGAACTCTCTGGATAAATACACGCCCATAACGGGCGGGTGTCCTCACGCGCTCGATCTGTTCGAATATACCTACGATCAACGCTCATAGGTAGTATTCCACGCTATCGTCTTCCTACATGTAGATCTATGTCAGTGTAAAGGCCGACACGAAAATCTCGTATCCTCTCGGCTCGAAATGAGCAGAGTTTACGGATGTCAGGAGTATTTTCATGACAATGGTGACGGTGAGGCGGAAGAATATAGTTTGCGCGTCCAGCCCTGCACCCAGCCATCGCATCGCGCGGGTCGGGGCATTCCATGCGCTGCCACCCTCCCCAGATCTTGAAAGCTTCGAGACAACCATCATCATCCTTATGCCACTCGACCATCCATCCCACTCTACTCTTTACGCATCGTATACTCCATTGGACATAGTCACGACGCGAGACACACCATTGCGATCATAGTCAGCAGCATACAGAAGCTTGTGTTGTTGCGCATTCTCGGCGACTGCGCGCCGCTTTCGCGCTCGGTGACGTCGCATTGCGGACACAGCACCCGAGTCTAATTGCGCATTCACCATCGTGTCGCATACACTTCACTTAACGCAATGGCTACTACACGCGAACTGCCCAAGCGGAGGAATGCCCTTGTTTCGGAAGACAGCGCGCCGCCGTACGAGATCCTCGTCGAGCGGCGCTGTCTGGGCCAGACGGAGCTCCGAGTGAAGCCAGGCCAAGTCGGGCTCACCAATGCGACCAAGGCGGATCACCTGGGCACCCTCGACTACGCGCATCTACGCGTACCACTGCCCCGCGACCTGACTGGCAGTGGCATCTTCACCAAGAGTCGGGGCACGAAGTGGCCGGAGGCGTACTTCCTCATGCGCCGCTCGAGCGACGGCTTCGTCAGCGCTACTGGCATGTTCAAAGCCGCGTTTCCATTCGCGCAACACGATGAAGAAATGGAGGAGAAAGAGTACATCAAGTCTCTTGGCAAGGCGGCAAGTGAAGAAGTTGCCGGCAATGTTTGGATCCACCCAGACCAAGGTATGCCTAAAGTCTTGTGTAACACCCTACATTGACAACCTTCACTTCATCACGATTGTGAATCAACTGACGCATGACGTCAGCTCTCGACCTAGCCGACGAATACGGCATCCGCCTGTGGGTAGAAGCACTGCTCGACCCCGAGCCGATCACGCACGGCACAAGCCCTGGGAAAGACATCCAGTCGCCACCAGCTTACCGCGTCAGCGACATGACGAACGGCGACACTAAGTCGCCAGAGAAGAAGTCGAGCGCGGCAGAAGGAAGGAAATCAACGCGCGGCCGACGAAGCGCGAGCGTGCTCTCAGAGGACGCAGATGCGCTCGCGAAGACACCCAGCCGGCCGAAAGCGACTCCGCGCAAGCCCAGGGGCGGCAAAGGGGGCCGGGGCACGCTCTCAAAGGTCGACGAAGACGAAATTGCGCCAGTCAACGGCGCTGACGCAGCAGAGTCGAAAGAATCTGTGCGCGAGACTGTCAAGGTACAGGTAGAAACAACGGTCGACCCAGAAGACGACGAAGTAGAACACACGAAGGTGAACGTCGAGCTACCGATCGGGCATCCCGATATGCCACTTCCCGATGACCCTCTGGAGATGGTCGAGCAAGCGCGACGGATAGTCGAGGATGCACAGAAACTCAATGGCGTGTCTACCGGGAAGGGCAAACGGAAGGCGGCGGAAATGACGGATGCGGACGATGAGAGCGAGCGGCCTTTGCCGCCTAAGAGGGCGCGGATGATTGAGATTGAGCTGCGGAAGGAGAGGATTGCGAGGAGGGCGCTTACGGGGATTGCTGGGTTGCTTGCTATTGGGTGAGTATTCTCCTCACAACCGCGATCTGCATGATTTGCTGACGAAACGGAATAGGGCACTAATACCGGTCATGGCGGCAAACTTCGGCCTCGTTTGAGGATGATCTTTGCGCGTGCGTATTACGTTCAGTGAGGTTTTCAGAAGATACCAACGTTATGCCACACGAGCGGAGGATTCTTTGAAGTGGTACGGCGGATAGGGTGGTGTAATCGGTATTTACTGTGTGGATGCGGTGTGCTTGGACATTGACGTTGGGTGAGGAAGGCGCGCGTGCGCTCTCAGTGTATGATTCTGGCTGCGGCAAGTGCGGTGCGGACACCGAGGTCTGACAGACCGCAGATTGTGCGAAGTAATTGTTTAACCACTCGACGTTAAAGCTCGTGTCCTGATATAGAGTGTTAAACCATCGTAAGCGTGGGGTTGAATTCACGGCTCGCACGGCGTGGGCGAAGGAAGTAGATGCGAGAGATCGAATGCCAATGGCTTTCCTTCTTATTGCACGAGTATCAACGCTACAGAATCATGCAATCTCTCAGCTAACCGCACGCTGCTGCTGCTTCGTGCTCTCCCTCCTCGCCGTGGCAGTTGGCGCACTTTCAACGTCCCACTCCTGAAACTTCTAACTCAAAGCTCTCGTCTAAAGGTTGCTCTTGATCGCGGTCTCAAGCGCACTCGGGTTCGCACCAACGACTTCACCGACCTTCTCGCCGTTCTTGAAGAGGAGGAAAGTGGGCATGGCGCGCACGGCGAGCTCCTGCGCCACCTCGGGGACTTCGTCAACATCGAGCTTGTAGAAGCGCGCGTCAGTGTAAGTGTCGGAGTACCTGTGACGAAAAGAAGGTTTTATCAGCAAAAGTCCAGTAATCGCGTGGATGAGAGTGTGTGTGGGTTTTGTGGACTTACTTCACCACAGTCGGCGCAATGACCTTGCATGGACCGCACCATGTCGCGAAGCAGTCGAGCACGAGCAGCGTGTCCTTGTCTTGCATGGCCTGGTCAAAGTCGGCCTTGGTCTTGAGGTTGTGCACGCCCTGCTTCGCCATTGCTGCGGAGAAGGTTCGGTGTTGATGAAAGATGGACTGGTAGATCGGGCTTGTTGTTCGGTTGATTGGAGTCCGTGTGCTGATGCGCGTAGATGTGAGTAGTGTTCTTCTGAAAGCCGTTGCTGCGGACATAGATTGGCTGAGATAGAAATGCAGCCGAAGAGTGAATATGTAAGGTCAAGTAAGGGTGCTGCCCTTCGCCGCCACACTGCTGAACAATCGCGGGAATGACGTCCGATTCCTAATCGCCCAATGCGGCTTGGCTCCAGCGATTTGTCGGCAATGGTGAGGCGCAGAAACTTTGCCTTACATACGCTCGGCACCAGAGAGTGTACTTACACAAATTATTTCTTCCTCCCAAGTCAGTTCGCCGGTGGCATGCGATGTAGCTGCTTCGTATGCGCCGCGATGGTGGCAATAATGGTTCAGGTACCGGAACCTTGAGGTCGCTTACCGTATGCGCCGTTTTCGGGAAAGTGGGGTCTACACAGTCGGGCCGACACACGTGCGTGCCTGCCTGCTCTCTTGAGCCCCACAGACGCGCACACGATCAATCCATCGAGCAGCAACGGAAGCTTATTGAAAGCGACCTCATGTGTTGGAAACTTCAGTACACAGAGTCACCAGCATGATTGATTTGCTAGAGTTTCTGCGGACGCACGAGGAGGCATTCCGTAGGTGAAGCCCACCGCATCTCCTACCCATCCGTTTACCTCCGCCACCGATACTGACCATTCGAAGTCGTGCCCGCCTCGCATCGCTCTACTCAGACTTCCGCTTCCAAAGGCAGACCAACCCGGATGGCTACCAAGCGAACGCATCGGCATGGCTGCGTGCCTTGACTGCCGCTGCAAAGGAGGGTCTACTACCCGCAGAGACAGGCACGCAGCATGACCGATATGTGCTTCACACTGGAGAAGCCCTCGCCAAGGCGCTGCAGACTCAGGACTTTGGACGACCGCTGGCATTGGGATCGGTGGTAGAAGATGCAGTTCGGAAAAAGCAGCTCGTATTGCTGCAAGACTTCCTTGCAAGCAAGCAGAGTGTGTATGCAACAAGCTGGCTGCCGACGCCATGGCAAGTTCTCAGCTGGGGTCTGAGGCAAGTTGGTCTTGTTGGCAGAGAGGGGGTGGAGGACAAGCTTGTCACTGGGAATTCGGTGATCATGGCGAATGTGGAGGTGAGTGTAATCGTACTGCTCTACGACTTGTACCCTAGCTGATTCAATGGCAGGCTGCCGCGAGGCAGATACTCGACGATGTTTCCAAGAATACGACCTCTAATGCCTCGCGCATCTTCTCAAGAGAGCTCTTCATGCCATCGTTCGCTGCGGCGGTAGGTACGGATGCCATGAGCACGACCGACATGTCGGTCCTGATCGTCCATCTCGCTCGCGATCATGCGGCGGTTGCATACGACGCGAAATCCGGCACGATCAAATTCCGGGCCCCATCAGAGACAGCAGCTCCAACCATCGAGCAAGAAGATATAAGTATTGCCTCGCTCCGCACCTTGGTCGCCTCACTAGAGTCTCAAACTCAAACACTCACTCAGCGCGTATCTGAGCTGGATGCCAAGGCTCGAGAGGCAGTTGCGAAGAAGCAGCTCGTATCTGCCAAGACTGCGTTGCGCCAGAAGAAGTCCGCAGAAACGCAGCTGCGGCAACGTACCGCCACTCTCGCACAACTAGAGGACGTCTATGTCAAGGTCGAACAAGCCGCGGATCAAGTTGAGATCGTGCGCGTCATGGAGGCTTCCAGCCAGACATTGCGCAGTCTCAATCGCAAGACAGGTGGTGTGGAGAAGGTACAGGACGTAATGGAAGGCTTGAGGGAGGAAATGATGAACGCAGACGAGATCCAGCAAGCTATCGCCGATGCGTCTGCAGGTACCGTGGATGAAGGCGAGGTGGACGACGAGCTAGAAGCGCTGGAGAGTGCTGAGAAGCAAAAGGTCGATGAAGTTGAGAGGAAGCGGCGTGAGGAGAATGACGCGGTGGAAGTAGAGGTGACCGCAAGGCGTCTGGCTGAGCTGGATGGGGTGAGGAAGCCGGACGAGGTTGCGCATGAAGTGGAGCAAGCGAGCAAGGAAGGGGAGGGTCAAGTAGCGTAGACAACGCAGTAGCAGCTGTAAAGCTAATAGTAAAGCGGACCCGTCCCTGTATCAGTCGCGAGTGACCTTCACGACGGTCGCCTTTAGATGCCGTATTCGGGACGCTCTGCAGTAGTTGAAGTGAGAGGGTAAACAGACCCCTGTCGGTATGGCTAGGTCGTGCCTTCCTACCTCGAGACGGGCCGAAAGTGCACGCATCCGAGGCGAAAGCCGCGTCGTGATGCGCGTGTCCCACCTTCACTTCGCTATTCCAAACCCACTACCACACATCTGCCTTCGCTGGACAATATCCTCCCCATGAGTTCACGACAATGTATAGCGACTTCGACATACCCGACTCGACGGACTGGCTAAACACACCTCTGAAAGACATCGCCGATCTGGAGAATGCACTACACTGCCAGATCTGCAAGGAATTCTACGATACCCCCATGATCACGTCATGCTCTCACACTTTCTGCTCGCGATGTATTCGCACCAGTCTTTCCACCGACGGCAGATGTCCAGCTTGCCGGACGGCGGACCAAGCGAGCAAGTTGCGCAATAACTGGGCGCTGCAGGAAGTGGTTGGCGCATTTCAAACGGCGAGACCTGCTGCGATTAGTGTCGCGCGAAGGGAGCAAGAACAGACGCGAAGACCTGGGAAGCGGAAACGAGCTGTGTTGGACTCGGACGACGTTGCGCAGGCGCAAAGAGTGGGTCGGACGACCAGAAGTAAAAGTAGACGGCTGGCGGCGTCGCAGACGTCTGAGCCCGAGGTGATGGAGATTGAAGACACGGACGAGGATGCGTCGTATGAGCCTCAGCAACCGCCCGAGGATGGATTGGTGGAGTGTCCGTTAGGCTGCGGCAAGCGCATGAAGATCGAGCAGGTGGAACCACATCTAGATCGATGTGAGGAGGAGCGCAAGCAGGAGGAGCAGCGACGGTCCGCGGCGCGAAGACCGCCTGCGAATGGTGTTGGCAGTCCAGGACCGTCTTCGAGACAGAAAGGCACGGCCAGGCCGCAGGAACGCTTAGCAGAGCTGAATTATTCTCTGCTGAAAGAGCAGCCCATGCGCAGGAAGCTGGAGGAGCTAGGCATACCCGCCTGGGGCTCCAAGCAGCTCATGGTCCGGCGGCATACGGAATGGGTGAACTTGTGGAACGCGAATTGCGATTCGGACCACCCACGAACGAAGCGCGAACTACTGCATGACCTGGACACGTGGGAGAGGACACAGGGTGGCAAAGCGTCCACTGCGAATGGAGGCCTTGCAAATGGAGTGATGCGCAAGGACTTCGATGGCGTGGGTTGGGCGAGCAATCACAGAGATGACTTCAGCCGACTTATTGCGGATGCGAAGAGGAAGAAGAGCATTCCGGCATCGGGATCAAATTCGTTGAAAGATGGAAGTCACCATAATGCTGCAGACGCTGTTCAGGAACGAAACGCCGTCGATCAACAACACGGCGAGCCACCGTTCGCGCACCTGTCGTTCGCCTTCCAGTCTGCGCACTCAGCTTCTCCGCCACAACCAACTTCGCAACCCCAACCCGAAACTTCCGCTCCCTACGCCCAACACCCCGAAGCTCTTGCCTCCGTGCGCGAGAAAGTCGAAGCAACGAACGCAGGCACGCACATCGAGCCCGTCATGAACGCCGGCTTCGAAGACCAGCACGACCACACGCAAGTAGCTCCCAACCCATCCATGGACAGCTCACAGCCACAACGGAAAGGATCGACCAACGAGGCTCTCCTCGCCCTAGCCGACTTCGGAGCTACCGCTGTCGCTCACGGTCGAGAGTCCAGTACCGATGAGCATACCGTCTCACGGAACACGAGATCACCGTGTGATCTGCCGGCGCATCTCCATTCGGCCACGCCGAGGAAGGTGCCGATGTTTGCGATGCCGCAGCAGCCGATGAGTGATATTGATGGGGCGGATGGGACGCAGATGTAGTAGCGGAGAAAGCGTGCTTCGAGATAGATCTGTAGTCGACATCGTTGAGGCTGCGTCCTTGGACGGAAGTAAAGCTTCGCACCTTCCGCAACCGTGCCTTCCTTCTTTGGCCATTCGCCGGGACAGACCGAGGCTAACGGGAGACTCTTAAGACTGCACTTCATACGTTTCACTTCTCCGAATTTGACGCAGCAATGGTTTTCATCCCTTGGCTGGGTAGAGGTACATTCTCCAGACCATCATTCTTACTCCGCTCAAAGCTTCGTCATGCTCTGACCTCGCGGTCTCCGGTCGCCAAAGACGTAACCTACGGCCGCTGGGCTAAAAGCTGCGGTAGTAGGGAGCGGGAAGGGCGACTTGCGCCAGCTGCTGGAGAAGAAGACAGGATGCACTATGGCTGGATTGTACACTGCACTACCGGACGGCACTTGTGCGATTGGTGCCGGAACTTTAGATGGCGGCATGGCTTCAAGTTGGTTGCGAGGTCCGATTGATTCTGGTTTGGTCCCGAGATCTGATGACGAGCTTCGGGATTGTTGTTGGAAGCGTGGGTTTTGGGTGGGTGGCGTAGGTAGCTGGGATTGTTCGTTAGATACATTGCGCTTACATCTGGTCTGTCTTTAGGCTAGCAAGGAACATACTTTCGGTCTCGTGGGCTGGTGTGAAGGGAACATGTCTGTACCTGATTGGATGTCGACTTATTGAGTGAGGTCGATGAGCCTCGGTGAAGGAGAGAGGATCGTGGTTGCGCTTGACAGCCTTCCCCACAAACATCGACCAAGGCCTAAGGTGCTGTGACGACCTTCGAGACAGCACCGTTCTCCGAGAAATTCAACCGCTGTGAATCGATCACGTACATCGAGGCATGAACCGGGGCTGCGTTGCCGGTGGCAATCGTTATTTTGGCTGTGCTCTATCGCCGTTGACATCAGATTATAGACAGATGACGACGAGTCGAATCTTGCTATCTCCTCGAAGTATCTATTTGCAGTCCAGGCGCAACGCACTTCGAGTACACATCAGAGTGCGCGAATTCGTTTACTCATATTGCAAGCAGCGGACAATGCAACGCTTCGGAGTGAGAGCGCGCATACCGGGCACGCTCCCGACGCCCAGTTACTCCAGACGCCGTGCTCCACGAACCCTGATGGATGTTCTCAGATGAAGTCACCATCACCAAACCCACTAAACGGATTCGGCGGACGTCCACCCATGCCAGCTCCGCGCGGATGACCGCCCATGCCTGGCCCAATCGGATCGAACCTACTGCCCGGCGGCGCCTGCGGATTATATCCACCACCTCTCTGCCCTTGTCCGGTGAACAGCGGGTCATCGAACGTGGGATGCATGCCACCACCACCCATCGGACCGTAACCAGGCCCGACACCACCACGGAAAGGATCGTTGGGGTCGAGACCTTGGGGATACAGATCGCGCTCGCCAATGCGTGGGAAGGCACCTGGCATGCCGCCTCGCGGCCCTCTTTGCGTTTCGAATTCGTCCTCGAAGCCTGGGATCGGCTCGGGAAACGGTCTTCGAGGTTGTGCGAGTGGATCATGCAGTGGGTACGGTCGTGCTGGTGGATCCCTATCCTCGCGTAACGGGTCGTAATGTGGTCTGTCCCCCTCTCGGCCGGGTGCTGGTTCTCGTGGCTGTCTTGATGTCGATGATTGCGATTCCTGTGATTCTTCGTAGCCTTCCTTGTGCAGACTTGGTACCAGCTTCTGAATGATTTGAAGCCGCATCAAGCTCCCAAGGTCGCTCAGTCTGCCATTCGAAATGAAAACGTCGAGGAGCTTCCTTGCAGCTTCACTTTCTGGCTCACCTTCTGAGACGGGTGACGCTGGCAAGTTGCCGTCAGACACGTAATCCTGGACCTTGATGTCGAAACTACAAGTTCGGTCGTCGCCCATTCCCATGCCCATGAGAACAGCCTTGTTGCCCATACTGTTCACTTTGAGCAAATACTCCATGCTGCTCTGGCTGTGCTTGTAGCGGAAGGCATATGAACCTTTGACAGCATTCCATTCCGCTGGTAAGGGTGAAGGTCGGTCTGGATCTGACTGTGCCTCAATCTTGTGGTCCTCACCTAGACCCACCAAGCGAAACCCGACAGCTTGAAAGGCTGCATGAGCTGCTAGCGCAACGGCGTCGTAGCTGTTCTTGATCTGTGGCGAGGCACCTCCTGCTAGACTCGGTACCATGAACCTGCAGAGGGATGCTGCGCTCATGATGTTGCCTGTTGGACCGCTCGCCATGATGAATGTCCGTTACAAGGTTGAGCCGGGTTAATACTGAAAATGTCCGCGATGGAAAGAATGTCAATGATATAGGTTGCGAGAGCTTGAGTCTCGAATGTGACGCAAACGCTGGCGCCTGCGGGGGCGGTCCGCACCTCGAGCTAAGCTTCCTGGTTGGCGCGGATCGCGTCCGCCATGCGCAACCTTTAAACTCCTGACAACGGTCTAAGTCACAGCATCTCTTACATGTTCTCTATCGTCGACGCCATCAATGGCGCAGCATCTCGTCAACTGTATTCAACCACGGAAGGCGGAATGCCGGTCTCTCTCAAGCGTTATCGACCAATTCGAACTGTCTGTCTACCTGCACCAGCACGTTGACGCACTCCTGGCCGACCAGTCTCATGTCCAGCCGAATCCGAAGCGTGTCTATGCTGATCTGATGTGAAATTGCGCGCTTCCGCTGAAGATACGTCTTCACGGTGTTCTTGCGTTTCGCTCAATGATTACGGTAGGGGACTCAGCTCACATAATGCTGTACATATAGACTGTTATCCTCCGTCTTCTCGCAGCCTTCTGACGAACCCTCTCAAACTTGGTGAATATGTAGGCTGAGAGTAGTCTATGGCCGGACCTGGTCTGCTTTCCGCAATTGTGGGATGAAGGGTTCAGAAGATACGAAGATCGAACCCATCGTAAACTGACCGAAGACAACGCTTTCCGCCAGCTTCAAAGTCCAAAATGTCTCAAACGTGTTTTGGAATACACAACGATGAGTGATCCCCCGACTTCCGCATTGAGCATGGCAAACTTGATGGAGACTTGATGCGGGTCCTCGAGCCAGTCGTGCTGTTGCTCAATGCTATGCGGCCGCTTGTTGATCTCCAAAGCGAGACTGCTGGCCTCGAAAACAATAGCGATAATGACGCTTGTGCCTGCCGAGCAAAACACTGACCGGGCAATCGACAGCGTCAAGTGTACCGGGTGTAGAGCGATGTGGTCAGGGATGGGCAATGTATGCCAAAGAAGATCATATTACAAGGAGCTGCACCTTTGTCGCATTTGCAACGATATGGCGCCTTGCCAGGATTGCACATCCAGACTGTGGGATGGCTTGATCCGTACAGTGTTCTGCTCGAAGGACCACGAGTGCGTCAAGCTATATCTGCTAACTCAGCCTCCTGGTGACATAACTTCTGCTCTGCTTGAACAGCGGTTCGAGGTCTAACAACACTGGATAGTATCAATAGCGACAGCATGGGAAGCGTGTGTGGCGCTATATTGCAACTGAACATATTGTACGGATGCGTTCCGTCACGGTAATTCGGTTCTCCGTGCCGCGTCCGGGAACTCGCTCACTGGAAGGCTTCATCCAGAACCGAATGCATTCTCCGGGAAATGCGTGGAGATAGCCACAGATTGCAAAGGCCGGTGGCGTCTCACTAGGTTGAAGCCCGTCGAGACTAGGCAGGCTTCCGCCCGCCCCAAGCCGAGATTAACCCTGCATGCGATCTCCATGTCGGCGCTTATGATATGCAGGACTGCACGACTACTCCATCCAGACTCTCCTGCGAGGCGCCAGCCATCCATGTTCCTTGACACGCCTTGCAGTAGTTGTGTGAGCGAAGTGCTAGATGCTTAAGCGTTGCTTTACAGCAGTCGTTGCAGTATGGTTGGGTTCGTATCGAGTCTGCGTCCCGACAGCCTGGAAACGAACCATTATGTTTAACGCCTCTCTCCAGTAGCCTCGGCTGAATCGTCATCGGCCATGCCGGCAAATCTGAAGTGTGGAATTGCCTTCTGACCTTGAGTTGGCGTACGAGGCGATAAGGCTCCAAAGGGTGAAAGTGTATCGAACAGAAGGATGTACTCGATCAATCAAGTCTCTCACGCGCCGCGCAGCGCTAGAGTGGCTTTCAGCATGCTATAAAAACATAACCGCTCATGTTCATTGAAATCCATCCTCCACACTGTGCGAAGGAGGCTCGTTATCAGGCAAAACCTGCTGGGTGACCCAACAGTACCGGTTTGCAATTGGTTTTCCAATAGTCTTCTGTAGGAAGCGAGACATCTGATGAACTTCGGGGCTTTGGGATGCGTCTTCTGACCTCAGGCCGCTTAGGGCAACCATCTTCAATGTGCCTGTGATGGACTGTCAGCTCACGCGCACTAACGATATTCAAGGTTAACGCGCCTGCGAAGGGTATCCTTTCGCGCGAACGTGCTGTCGCACAGGTGGCAGGCATGCTCGCGCTTCCTGCAGCACGACAGGAATCCGTCAGTGAGGTCTAACGCAGAAGCATAGCACTCTGTTCATACTTGAAGTGGACCTGCGAGGCGAGTTAGCGCTGCCAGTGGCAGTTTCGTCATGATGGGCTTACACTCTGCTCATGCCGCACCAGGTCCGTCCGCCTCACGAACTTTTTATCACAGTCAGGCCATGGACAGGTGTTGGGCTGATGTCGTTGCGGATCATGGGTTTCCATATGAGCCTTGAGATTATAGGTGCGCTGAAAGAGCTTGCCGCACAACTTGCAAGAACAGCTCGCATCCTCCTGCTTGGTGAGTGTACGTCTTCGGCGCTGTCCTTGTCCGTCTGTATCACTGGCCGAGAAAGGCCGTCGAGAAAGTTGTGGTCGCTGCAGATGACGCATAGGTTTTACGGTCTCCAATTGAGGACTGGCGGAAGGAGAGATGTACGGCGATTCCGACGAAAGAGAAGGAGAGTCGGTTGAGGGATATGACCGGGTGGACGAGAGCTCTCCGGGAGTGACAAGCAGTGACGGGTCGAGTACACCTCCGACGGGCAGACCATGGTGGAAGGTTGCACCGTAGCCAAACGGTGCTTCAACCTTTATGACTGGCGGAGCTGTAGCTGGGACCAGGCTATCATACTGCGTGCACGACGAAGACTGGTCGGAAATCTGCGAGCAAGTGCTGTGTGGTGATGGACTGCAACCCTCCGGAATCTGAGAGGATGCGGTTGGGAGTAGGCGTGTAGGTGTCCAAGTTGACGTGAGGGGCGTGCGAGCACCGACTGGACAACAGCCCGCTCTCCAGGTCAATTGCGGAAGCTCGGCAGAGGGAGCTGGTGTTGGTTGCTGAAAGCCCACCATCTCGGACGGCCATGCTACAGGCAAAGGGACCTCCCAATGCGCAGCGTCGATCGTGGAGGTGTGCGAGGATGGAAAGGTATCGATACAGGTCGGTATGCCCGCTTGCAGCAGCAGTCCAAGACCATTTTGTCGTGCCAATGTTGCCAGATGTTGCGGGAGGCTCAGTGGAAAGGCATGATAGAGGCCGTTGCCGGTCAAAGGTCGCTCGCTTTGCTCACCGGTAAATGTCTCCACCGTCGTGTTTTGTCGGGTAGAAAGACACCTATGACCGATAGCATACTCATTGCGATTCGGGTATTGCAAGGGGCTCATAACTGATTGATGGCAAGGTTTGCGTGGTTGGTGGGCGGCTGAACGAGCAGATCCACGAGGCTGTCGAGCCTTTATTGACACAGACGAGTACAAATAGCATACATGTTGCCAGGTTCCAAGCGGCGCAGCTATTGCAGAGCGCGGTTAAGTCTCAGGGTGAAGCTTGGAAGTAGATAGTTCATGGTGTTGCCCTCAGCGTCTGCGCCGCAGTCTCTAGTCGCATACCTTTGGAGACGGAGCGGAGCGACGGCAATCATAACCAGGACAGAGGGTGGTGGAGCCCACGCAACCGAAGCCGCAAAGTAGCGTAGTTTGTGCAGTGAAGGCTATCGCACCGTAGCTCGATGGCCAGTCCCTGAACAGCCTTGCATTAGCTTGCATTGTTAGTGAGTGTCGAGACGCCGGCTTGAGAAGTTGGCAATGCAAAGTGCCGCCGCATAGCACTGCCATCTCCGGCCCGTCGAGCTTCTCGAGTCATCTGATGAAGCGTTTGATCCTTTCGCGTCATTTAAGCCTCCCGTGGTACCTGAGATCATTGGGGCTTCCAATACTTCCCGCCCATCGGTGACGCTACGGCTCGCGCAGTGGCGTGCTGATCTGCGACAATGCTGTGGGGTGTCAGTGCAGACGGCTAATAAAGCGGACCCTCTATTCGCGACCGTCTTTGGCGCCGTTTTGCTGCCTCATCATTGACGATAAGTTTTCGACTTGCGAGGTGAGCTTAAGTATCGCTTTCTTCAGTTCCTCGACCGTCTCGACCGAGACGGTCCCTTGTGCACCAGGACTGGTATCAGACTCCTTCGGTTGCTCCACTTCTCTCGGCCCAGGTAAGCCTCGAGGTAACAACGCTCTGCGGTATGAATGCCGATAGAGTGGCCGGGATGGCGCACCAGCTGCGGTTGGACCTTTCGCAAGCGCATGCGCCGATGGAAAATGCTTAGCGTCACGCTGCCAGTATAACCGCTGTCCCTTTTCCCAGATCATGATCAGCGCTACGAACGGCCAATGAGTGGCTTTGAGAAGCACAATCCGCGCGCTTCGCAAGCGTTCAGCAGACACCACGAGTCGTAAAGGTCGCAGCAAAAGCGCCAGCAAGTTCTGCCAGCAGGGTTAGTCTTGCTCAAACTGAATCCGAGAATTCATGAAGCCGATGAGCCAAATTAAAAAGTGATGCCGCTTGCAGACGACCAACATCTTTCCCACAAAAGCCTCGCTCGTGATTGGACGGCATGTGCATCGGACGCTATGCATACGATCTGAAGATCCAGCAGGTGTTCGACATTTCGAGACTAGTACTGCGCATTCGGAAGAGCTTCATGTGAGGGACATGGAGCTTCAAGGAAGGACCGTAGACGTGGGAGCGTATCGTACGTACCAAGGGAGGTATGAAGTACACAAGTCTGTTGGATGTCGACGCTTCCAACACGTAGACCGCATATCTGTAGACGGCTATGTTAGCATGTTAAGCATGGCGGTGACACACAGAGCCTCCTGTTGCACTGCCGAACGTACACTGAGAGGTATTCTTCCCGTGCATGTTCAACGACCTGTTGCCGGGTTAGCGTCATTTAGGGCGCTTAACGAAACGTGCCACAACGCCATGCCCGTACCTTCGTTAATGTGTTAGACAGTAATGAGATAAGCGATGTTATAAGGAGGATGTTGGTTAGGCAGACGAAGATGAACCTAGAAGTGCCAGGGTCAGCCGTGTCGTTCCCATTTGCGGTGCTGAGGAAGCCGTCGTGGTTGTATGGGCTGCATGTGAAACCGAGCCCGCTCTGTCGTTGTGACACACGCCGGACCTTGGAGAGGCTTACATCAATGGAGGACCAAGGATAGGTGATATCTAGATGCTTGACGTGAGCGATACGTCCTTTCGGAATGCAGCTCAAAATGGTGCGTGAGATATACCTGATCGGCAACATCCTACATATTTTGGGTCAATGACAAGTACACGATAGCAGGGGAAGGATGGCACTTACGAAGCCAAGATAGCTCGAGCCAAAGAAGACTTTGATAAGGATCCAATTCATCTTAAGCGGGCTGTAAGTGCCTCGAGCGAGGAATGCAAAGCATGTATCGAAGCCTTGAAGTCGTCAGCTAAGATCTCGAGGACGTAAGTATACTCACCAACGTAAAGTATGGCGACAAGGCCGAGAAACTTGATGAAGTCCTTCGTCTTCCGAACGTCAGCAGCTGTCAGCGGCACGAACGAGGCAAGACCAACCATCTCTTTCAAGCATGGCAGAAGCGTGCCGAAGTACGGATGCAGGCTCAACAGTGAGCAGATCCTGCAGCATGATCAGACCGGTAACGGCATAGTCGCAGAGGGGGTGCGTACCGTGGCACGAGGAATAGCGCCTCAACGGAAAGGATGTCGAACGCGGTGTCGGTGAGCTGATGATCGTTGCGAGAAAGGCCCAGTACCCGCACGACCAGGAACGCGATACCGGTGGCGATGATACCGACGTCCCACAATGACCAGAAGTCTACGGCGTAGAAGGTACTGCCGGCATCCCAAAACTCCGCCAATTCTGTGTTTGGATCAGTGCTGCAACGATCGTGCACATGCTTGTGGCTTACCATTATACGCAAATGCTGTTAGCCAGACGTACAGCATCACCTCTGCTGCAGATACTGTATGGGTGGTCTTCTGGAGCAGTACGATGTAATAGAACACCAGGAAGGCGGCAAAGAACAAGACCTCGAAAGCTTTCAGGTACAGTGGCACGCGAAGTCGACAGAAAGGATCGGATCTAGTCTTGTTGTAGAACTTGGCCTGTTTGGTCGAATGCTGGCCAAGAGTCTCCCAGAAGACGATGTCGCCTTTCCAAATGCCGTCAATGACACGCTGTATGGCTCGCTGGCTCATGAACTTCTTCGCATCTGCCACGGCTGCGATCTCTAAGGCATTAAGACCAGCGAATGTCGTTGCGAAGGACATGCTGTCGCTCGGCGTTGATGTTTCTGGGCCCTCGTCGGCAAACGACTGGTCTGCTTCGTGGATTGCGCCGTCGAGTAGTGGCGCAGTCTCGATCAGGGTACCCTCCTCGGCAGCATTGTTGAGGTCGTGACAAGGACTCTCCGTAGTCTCGCGTCGGGCCGCGATGGGCAGCTCATGGCAAAGTACATCAATGGCTTCACTTTCGGTAAGATGGGTGACATAGCGCCACGCAGCAAGCTCGCAGGCTAGGCCTCTCGTCTGGCTTATGCCACGGTCATCGTTGGCCTCGCAATTTGCGAAGTGTGACTTCAGCGCACTAAAGTCACATCAGTATTCTCATCGACATCAAACAGTCTATCTCTTGGTGTTTATGGGTAAGGCGTACAGTAGCGCGCTCACAACCGCAGGATGCTCAGTCTCGTTCGCTAGGTAAGTTACAAGAGGCTTCAGCATTCGAGCGTACACAACATTCCGTAGGTCCTCCCATGAGTGAGGAGCGTCAACATTCTGCACAAAGTACCTACCTTATGACTTAGTCTCTAGGTTGCGCTGCCAGGCGGTCAGAGCTGTACATACACGCTCAGCTTCCGTACCAAATCGTCGAAGCTCTCTCTGCCATCTATGCGCGGCAGATCAGGACTGCCATCTAAGCGCATGACAGCAGACTTGCTCGACACGGAGGCGAGTGGTACAAGAGAAAAGATGGTGGAGGTGGCAGGAGGAACACAAGAGTGGAACGCTTACAGCCGCCTCTGCCGCCTAAGCGACGCTAATAGCCGCGACAAGCGCCCGGAGTACATGGAGACTGGATACTCACTCCTGCATCGACTCCTGTGTGTGGAAATGTGGCGTTGGACAATCGTAGCGTCATACTGCGATTACGTGGGCGAGGAGGCATGGTACAATCAGACGGACGTGCAGAGGGAAGATGCGATTGAGAAGGGAACGACAACACCACGACGCTGTGCCTTTGGGACGAGTCACGAAGTACACCTCAATATATGGAGGCTATAATCTCCTGCTATCGTACAAGGTCTGCAGCAGCCTCCGGCCACGTACCCCAGACTAATGCTCTATCACCCCATCGTTGTGGATGCGGCGCAAGGAACCTCACTTTCTTCCTTGCTTCGTCCACGTCCGCAACGTACAAATAGCCCATAATAGCACTGTCCCGGATCGTAGCTTCCTCGCTATTGGAGCTACAGAACTTGATCGCTATTAGAGCGCCAGTCATTGCGAGACTCGGTGCAACCTTTTCGTACATAGTGTTGGATGACGATGTCGACGTAGCCGCTGGGTCGTAGTCGTCTTCGTCTTCCGCACCGAAAGATGGAAGGGCGGCGTCGGATGAAGCTGGCTTCGCGCGGTAGATGGTAAGGTCGTTGGTAGGTATTGAGTGTGAATGAGGGTTGAGCGACTCTTTACTGCCGAAGAAGTACTGTCGTACTTGTCTGGCTCGGAGTTGCTTCATGTATGCATTGTCCCGCTCTACTGCTCCACCTGGCTTTGCGAGCTTCAGCACAGCAATGGCATCCTCTGGTGACTTGGAAGTGTAGCGCCGGTTGAGGTCATTGTAGAGTCGCTCCGAGCCAAGTGCGACTACTAAATTGATGGAGAACTCAGAAATGATATGATGTATCATGTCGTAGTTGCTTTTCGGGTCATTAAGGCCGCCCGGCGTATCGATGATGATTCCGCTTTGCTTTGCTAAAGGGTCCTCTTCCAGTTTGTTGAGGGTTGTCAGAGCCGATCGCGTCACGATGGCCTTGAAGGCGTTGGGCCGCTCGGAAGGCGTGGCATAGGGAAAATGGTAGACGAGCGGACTCCTGACCGGCTGCAGAGACGGTCCCGTCATCGGACTGATTCCCCATCCGTCGACCTCCATCTGCGATACGATCGTGACCGCCGTCAGACTACTTGGCGGTGCCAACAGTCCTTCTCGTGGATCTAAGTGCACGACAGTAGGTGCGCGGCCCTGCCTGACCGCCCATGCAGCTAAGGACCTTACCATGCTGCTTTTACCGGTGGAGTCAGGACCTACAACGAGCACCCTTGGACCCTCGGATGCGCCATCTCTCGCGGACTCGAGCATGCCGTGAAGGTTAATCCATTCGGTCGCATATTCAGTCTCCTGTGCGGAATACTCGCTCTCGGCTTCTCCGATAACTTCGAGTTCGCATCCTTGCCAGGTGAAGACAGCCCCTTTCAGACCGGATAGGTTGTGGGTCTGATTCTGAGCGAGTTCGACGCCGAAGAGCTCAGCATGGCCGCTTACCAAGCGGACGCTGTAACTTTGAATGAAGCCAGCTTCGAAGCGCCATTCAGACTGCGGGGCGAGTTCCTCCCGTCGTGATGGCTGTTCTACGTCCGGCGCGGAGGTACCAGTGACTTGAGGTGTAGAGGTTGACCGAATACCTAGGCCTGGAAGATTGAAACCCGGTAGAGCCATTAGTAATCTTACATGTTTGATGATGCAAAATTGTACGAGTTATGTGAAAGTTGAAACGTAAAGTCGGCTTCCTGGCCCGTGCGAGTGCGTGTTGTGAGCACTCATTGATCCACTGCGGATCACTTCTCATTCATCAGATACCGACTATAGATCCTGAGAAGATATTCGGCCATCGCCGCAAGACCGCGGGAGATCATCGAGTTGTCGGCGTCCGCATGCACCAGCCTTACCCTGGTGGCAAGCAGATTGTCTTTGGAAGCAGACTCTCCTCAAGCCCGCTGCCTCAGCATCGCTTCGCTACGGCTGACATGGCCGAGCAATCTGCTGCTCGGCGCCAGGGGGGCTCCACGAGGTCCTGGTCAGCTTACCCTCGCGTGTAGGAAGATAGCGATGAAGGAGTGATCAAGATGGGTCAGGAAGTATCTCGGCTAAGAGAGTTCCGAGTGCGGAGATGTCCATCATCCCGCTAAATGCGCAAGGAACGTTTACCTACAATATCGATGGAACGACTGTACAGCTGTGCATTTGAGTCTGGGCTGGATGGCGGCATTAATGGAAGTGGCTTTCGGCCGGAATGCGACTCGGCTGCTGCCACTCACACATAGCATGGAAAAGTGTACTCCGCATCTGTATCCCCGACAACCACGATGTCCTCGTACGGGGTGGTACAAGAGATGGCGCTTTCGACGAAGCGAGAACCCAGCACATCGTAGGCCTTTCGCGACCTATCAGACTTACCAGCAAGCTGCGGTAAGCTCCAGCGACACAAAAGCGACTCTACCGTTGTCAGGCATTCTTGTTGTCTCCTGCGAGCAGGCAATAGCCGGACCGTTCTGTACGAGACAGCTCGCGGATCTCGGCGCGCGAGTGATCAAGATTGAACGTCCGGGCAAAGGCGACTTCAACCGTGACCACGACCAGCGCGTCCAAGGCCTATGTTCGCATTTCGTCTGGACTAATCGCAGTAAGGAGAGTCTGGCGCTGGATCTCAAGCAACGCAAAGACCTCAACGCTCTGAAGAAGATCGTATCCAAAGCCGACGTCTTTGTCCAGAATCTAGCACCAGGAGCCACAGAACGAATGGGCCTCGGATACGCAACGCTCAAAACCAAGCATCCTCAGCTCATCGTCTGCGATATCAGCGGCTATGGAAGTACAGGACCCTACCGCAACAAGAAAGCCTACGATCTACTCATCCAGGCCGAGTCCGGGTTCCTCTCAGTCACTGGATCACCAGGTCAACCAGCCAAATCCGGCATAAGCATAGCTGACATTTCTGCGGGCACAGCCGCCTTCAACAACATCCTCGCCGCCATCATCCAGCGCGGCAAGACCGGAAAGGGCTGTCGACTGGACGTCAGTATGCTGGAGAGCATGGCGGAATGGATGACCTTCCCAATGTACTACGCCAGTGACGGTGCGCCTCCGCCGGCGATGAGCGGTGCCGAACATGCTAGCATTTACCCATATGGTCCTTTTCAGACCGGCGAAGACGGGACGGTGATGCTGGGCATGCAGAATGAACGCGAATGGGTCATCTTCTGTAATGACGTTCTCGACAAGCCAGATTTAGCTGAGGACGAGCGATTCGCCAACACCTCGCTCAGATCGAGCAATCGAAAGGAGCTACGAGCGATGATCGAAGAGGTCTTCAGCGTATACTCAGCCGACAAAGTGCTCGACAAGCTGCAGAATGCTGGCATCGCCAACGCCAAGGTGAACGACATGGCTGGTCTTTGGGCGCACCCTCAGCTGAAGGCCAGAGATCGATGGACGGAAGTCAACACACCAAACGGTCTTGTGCCGGCGCTCAAGCCTGCCGGTACTGCTGAAGGAGTTGCAGTAAGGATGGATCCAATACCGGCAGTCGGCGAACATAATGAAGCAATATTTGCCGAATTTGGCATCGAACGCTAACTGAGGGTATCATCAACCACAAATGCCGCCCTTGGTTAAGAGTACGCCGTGTCAATCCACAAACCGTGAGATGAGCACGTCCATCTGCTTCTCAATGTTCTTCAAGCCGACGATGACATTTTCATCCTTGCCCTCGCCAGGCGTCCACGCAGCGTGCGCGAAGTCGATCATCTTAACCTGAAACGCTATGGGCGGTTCCTCCTCGTCCTCTTCATCCTCCTCGCTTTGCTTGACTTCACCAAGCGTGGGCGCCTTCTCCGTCAACCTTGGCGTCTTCGGCGCACCTCCCATGACCGTCTCGAGCGCGCCGCTGTCACCTTCGTAGACAATTAGAAGGCTCGCACTGAACATCCTTGATTCCAGCCGCTCGAGCGCATGTCGCACCTTGGCAATCTCCGCCTCGATGGTCTCGAGCAGCTCAGCGGCATCATCGCGACCCAAGCCCGCTTGCAAGCCGCTGAAGAAAGTCGAAAAGCCGTCCTTGACGTTCTCCGCGGTGAACTGACGGCCGTAGAACTTGTTGTACACATCCATGGTCTTACCGTTCCAGACTTTCATACCCGCGATTCGAAAGTTTAGCGAAGCGCTCGTCGTATGGGAGGCGACCTTCTCAAGCCGTTCTGCCTTCTCTGCCGCCGTGCCTTCCGGATACAGTCTGGCGCCGAGCTTGAGATCCAGAACATTCGCGTGCTTAAAGCCGTGCTCAAGATTCTCCAGGACAATCGCAGTATCGGTGGCAAGCTTTGCGCCGTGTAGGCGCTTGTCCTTTTGATCCTGTGCGGTCTCGAGTAACTCATGGGAGATGGTCGGATCGACGGCTTGCGTGGGTGCACCCAATTGAAGCGTGCCCATGAAAGTGGGCATCAACTCTGCAAAGTCGGAATGGTCCTGTAGAGTTTGCTGGTAGAAGTCGATCTCGGCCGCGGTACATGGCTTGATCAACAGTTCGCCAGAAGGGTCGGAGAGTACGCCTTCGTGGCCAGCAGCGGCGTTCTCAAATGCTTTCAGCGTAGACAAGTCAAGATCGTGAGTTTTGATGGTCGCCATGTTGCTTGGTAGCCTCGCTCCGTCACTGGACCGAGGGACTCGTTTAGGGAGGCATTCAATATTGAGGAAGCTCAGGTTTGCCAACATCAGAAACGAGGTCCTGAAACCTTTAAGATTGACGTAATATTGTTTGCTAGCGGCAACAACCGGCACTAATACTGCAGGTACGCTCTGGCGTGAACTCACATCCGTTTGCCTACAACGACAACGGCAATCAAGTGAGAATCACTGCAGTCAATACACCACGCTGCAAACCCATATTCTGTCTAACGACAGCGACAGCGATCTGAGGCTGAACAACTTTTCAACCTCCACGAGTTAACCTCAGGGAGGGCTATGTTGAACCTCGCCGTTTTGCGAAAGCGCAACCTTGTTGCGTGCCTGCCGTTTGTGAAGTGCTCTCATGTGACGGATACCTTTACTCAACGCCTCTGCATAGTCGCAGCTTACTGGGTAGCCCTCCTGCAACAGCACAGGGAGGTAAACTTCATAAGGTTTTATCCAAAAAAGATTGCTGAGACACCAGCTTGGGGCACGTGTTGACACCGAGCAGATTTGGCCTGTAGCTACTGACATCTGCGAACCCTTATTCTGTCAGCATAACAGCGGCAACATCGAGCTATTAGGCTGCTGACATTACCACAGTACGACCGTCGAGCATAGCAGCCACTGCAGAGAGCCAATTGCCAACAGAGGCGCCGGCCATGTCTCTGATTACAGAGACTGCACCATCCTCCAAGGTAGCCACCTGGACTGAGTCGGTTCATGCACCACATCCGCAGGCTTCAGAGATCCTTCGTCAAGTCGATTACTACTTCAGCGAGGAGAATCTCGTGAGCGATCCGTACCTTCTCGGCTTCACTGGTAAGGAAGGCACGAATCCAGTCAGCCTAAGTTTGATCATGGGCTTCAAGAAGATGAAGCAGTTCAGGCCCAAGACTGCTGTTCGTGAAGTACTCAAACACAGCACAGTCGTGGAAGTGGTGGATACTGGTCACATTAGGCGTCGCTATCCGCTGGGCCGACCGCTGCTGGTGAAGCCGCTTATCGACGTCAATCGCTACAAGAAAGCACTCGCCGAGAACCAGCATCTCACAAAGGGCATGCTGAAGCCGACTGGATTCGAGAAGAATGCGGTGGAAGGACCTATCAGGCCTGAAGAGTACGAAGAGGACCGCAAGAAGTATGATCCTGAAGAAAGCTTCGTCACCCGTATCGAGCTTGCAGTCACGAACTTTTGCGCCCGCCGAAAGATGCATCAGGGTACTCGCAAGATCTTCACCGACCTTCTCCATTTGGGAGGGTTCAGCAATGTTCATCAGTTCCAAGGGATGTCGAAAAAGGAGCAAAAGAGACAGGGAGTCGAGCTGGACGACATTGCCGATTTCAAGATCTGCGATGAAGTCGAGAATGCCTACTACGCCGAGTGGGAGGATGGCGAGAAAGGTGATTGGGTAGTCGATTTCGAATCGCTGGCCAAATCATTCTTGTCCGACGTCTTCTTGCGTGAATACCCGTGGTACGACGAGCAACAGGTCAAGATGGCTACGATGGTGCTCCGGAACTTCTACAACTACCTTCTTCTCCATAATGTTTGTCCAGAGTATGAGGACCAACTGGAAGCCGCGCGCATGATATGCGATGTTGCGGAGACGGAGTTGCCAAAGCTTGCGATGGTCGACCAGAGCTTGCCAGGTGCTTTTAACAGTGCTTGCTCGACGCTCTGCGGCGGCAGCTACACGGACGTCCACATCTCGCAGGATGGTTGGGCGAGTGGCTGTGACAACATGGGTTTGTCTCGCCAGGAGGCCAAAGTCATCATCGGAGTTGGTGTGGCTGCTTACGGCAGTCGGGAGCAGATTGAGAAGCTCGCGCCAGTTCTGAGCGGAGATGCAGGTCTGAAGTATACGTCGTCACACAAGCTGGGCCTTGTGGTTGTCAATGTCGAGCCGCCGAATGACTACGCCAAAGCCGCATACAACCAGCTGCGAGAGCACGAGGGCGTGGACAAGTACGTGCATCCAATGGGCAAGCTTCACTGCAAGCGCTGGGACATGCCGTTCGAGCCGCCGACTGATCTGCCCAAAGCTGCTAGAGTCGTTGACACTGCTTCATTTGAGTTCCTCGTCGAAGAATCAACGCTTCAGTATTGCATTCCCGGCATGAAAATCGAAGCCACGATCAGAGAACTTGACGTCGGGCTTCAGTACATCGACAGCATCGAGGCAACCTATCCTAGCTTCTACACATGGCTGCCGAACGAAGTCGTCGGTCGCTGGAAGGAACCGGGACCGCCGAAGACATGGATGCAGCGGCAGCAGGCGCAGAGGGATGGCAAGGCGTTAGACCAAGTCCGCGACTCTACGAGCAATCATGATGGAGGGCAGGATGACGGCGAGTTCAGCGATGGAGGGCCGGATTGAGAAGACATGCTGTCGGTTGCGAAGCTGCTTACGGCTGGCTCATGTCGATCTTGCCGCTGCGAGCTGTTGAGACGACGGCAGTCGAGCATTTTCTATCATGTTTTCGAGGCCTTTCGCAAAATCATGCGGAGAGGCGAGCCATAGAGCGAGTTGGACCGCCCGATCCGCGCGGTTAAGGATCACGGAGGAGATGGCGGGGTGATGGAGGGGTCGAAGAAGCCCCCAATGGCATCATTCACTAACAAACAGCTCCATCAAGATTCCCACAGCTGCTCATGTAAGCACTTCTCACACCGTGCACTCAGTGCTCTCACCTCTGTCAATCCCACATCCCTCTCGCATCCACCATTGCATGTCTCTCCTCTACACCTCTTCTTCAGCCCTCCGCCGTGTGACAACCCTCACCACCCACCTCACGCGACCTCCAATCACCCGCACAATGGCCTCCCTCCCCAAAACAATGAAAGGCGTGGTCATCGAAAAGACTGGCGGGCCAGATGTGTTGCAGTACAAGACCGACCTCCCCCTCCCCAACCCCTCCTCCGGCCAAATCCTCGTGAAAAACGACTACATAGGCATAAACTTCATCGACACCTATTTTCGCACCGGCCTGTACCCTCCTCCTCAGTACCCGTACATGCTAGGACGGGAATCAGAGGGCACCGTCGTCGCGACGGGTGAGGGGGAGATGTATGGACTAAAGGAGGGAGATAAAGTGGTCATGCTTTCCGAGAGCACGTACGCGGAGTACACGGCGGCGCATGCGGCGAAGGCTGTCAAAGTGCCGAAGGATATGGATCCGAAGATCGGGGCTGGTGCGCTATTACAGGGTCTGACGGCGTTGACGATGATTAGGGAGAGTTATCACGTCAATAAAGGGGACTGGGTGTTGGTGCATGCCGCGGCGGGCGGGACAGGGTTGTGGTTGTGTCAGTTGTTGAAAGCTGTGGGAGCGAATATCATCGGGACCGCGTCGACGGATGATAAAGTGGAGAGGGCGAAGAAGGCGGGGGCGACACATATGGTTAATTACAGCCATGAGGATGTGAAGCAAAAGGTTATGGAGCTCACGAATAATGCGGGCTGCATTGCGGTGTTTGATGGCGTGGGTAAGAGTACATTTGATCTGAGTCTGGATTGTCTGGCGCGGAAAGGGACGTTGGTCAGTTTCGGGAATGCGTCCGGTGCTGTGCCGCCGGTGACGATAAGTAGGTTGACGCCGAAGTGTGCGAAGTTGTTGCGCCCGGCGCTGTTTGGGTATATTGTGACGAGGGAGGAGTTTGAGGGGTATGTGAATGAGTTGTTCGACTTCATACTGAAGGAGAAGATGGACACGGCGATTCATGAGGTGTATCCGCTTAGTGAGGTGGCGAGAGCGCATGGGGATTTGGAGGGGAGGAAGACGAGTGGGAAGTTGTTGTTGGATCCGTCGAAGTAGCGCATGATCTTTGACAGATCGGTGACGGCATGCATGTGTGTATGTGTAAATCTACATCTTCGAAGCGGGCGCAGATGGCTTCCGGTACATCACCGTCGCCGCGGCCTACACGAGCGTCAGCCAAATGCCTACGTTGACCTCCGATGCATGACTGTCGCAGCGGCCTTCCCAAACAGTCAGCTCGACACACCCTACACGCGCAAAGACAACGTGACAGTCTTACCTGATGATTCGGGAAAACGAGCATATCAGCCACGACCACATTCTCCGGCCTCCCCGCCACAAACACCACCGTCTCCGCAATATCCTCCGGCGTCAACGGCGTGACACCCTTATACACCGCATCCGCCTTACTCTTATCGCCGCCAAACCGCACCACACTAAACTCCGTCTCCACCTGTCCGGGATCAATCTCCATAACCCGTATCCGCGTCGCAATCAACTCCCTCCTGATTGCGTCCGTGAAAGTGCGCACAGCAGCCTTAGAAGCGCAGTAGATGCTCCCACCAGGATAGCCCTCTCGGCCAGCAATGGAGCCAATGTTGATGATATCCCCTTGCCCGCTCTCGCCGCGCGTGCGCATGGATTGGAGCGCGGCTTGCGTCATGTTGATTAGTCCGTGGACATTCGTGTCCCACATGACCCGGATATCGTCTTCGTTGACGTCGCCTGCTTTATCCACTCCCTTCACCAACCCGGCATTGTTGACGAGGATGTCGATCTGTTGGAATTCCTGCGGTAGGGAAGGAATGAAGTTGCGGACTTGATCCGGTTGGGAAACGTCGAGTTGGATGGGGAGGACTTTCACTCCATCGCCGACTTCTTTCTTGATCTCTTCGGCGACCTGCTTTAGTGTATCGATTCGACGCGCGGTAAGGATGAGTTTGAGGTTGTCAGGGGAGGTACGGGCGAACTCGACGGCGGTGCTGCGGCCTATGCCTGAGGAGGCGCCGGTGATGACGATGGTTTTGCCGGAGAGGCGTTTGCTCATTGCTGTGGTCATCATTCTGCGGAAGAGAGGGTGGGTGGAAATGGGGAGTTGGGAGGTGTTAGTGGAGGAGAGTCGGGAGGAGGATGGGTTAATAGAAAGCAAGCGTAGGGAGGGTGAAGCTCGCCGGCACCACATATGAGAATGAAAGAAAGCTGTGGTCTGCGGGTGAAAGCAATACCTACCTGCTTGCGGCTGTATTGCCCAATGGCTTAAGGTGAGTTGCGAGCTCGGGAGGGGTTATGCCGATGGCGGTCGATGGCGATCATGCTGTTGGTGGGAGTTCTAGTTGGTAGTTGTCGAGATACAAGACAATACTGTCTGTGGTCGTAGCATGTCAGTTGTATAGAGTTACTGTACACCGAAGTGCCACAAGGCGTACGGAGGATGTAAACGAAGAGTAAGATGACGACTTTAGGCCACCTCGGCTCATTCTCGGATCCACAAAAGGTTCATATGTATTGTGGTGCGAAAACTGCGGCCTAACGCAACACCATATGTGCTGGACGCTTAACCGCGTCCAAATCCCCGCAAAAACGGGTTGTATAGTGTAGCGGTTAGCACATCGGATTCTGATGTGTCTTCAATATCGAAAGACATCATGATCTTCCGGTAACCCCGGTTCGATTCCGGGTACGACCTTACCTTTTTGGCTTCATTTTACGCATCCCGCGTATGTCTCCCTAAAGAATGACAGGGCCGTAAACAGCAAGCCTGCCACCAGCGCATCCGGCCGCCGAGCACACTGCCCAGGACAATTGGCCTCAGCTTTCTCCCCTCGCTACGTAGCTCCAACGTCACCTTCTCCGCATCTTCCTCAGCCCGTTCCTGAATGCATCACAAGACTCCCAGATCCATGACAGCCAGTAGGAGGGTCAGCCGCTGATCCGCATCAAGATCGTCAGGGCGTAGAAGCACGCTACAGGTACCCACGGCTCCCTGCACGCTTCCAGATCCAACCCGGAGATCGATCTCATTCACCCGATGCCGATATGCAGGTGTCATGCGAGCACTTAGAAATGAGCAGCAGGAACAGGGAACGTGCCGACAAGGCGGCGACCCGATCTTGTCTCACAGCCGGTGCCAGTGTGACGATGATTCGATCACAAGGCTGTAGCCTGGCTGGGAAGGATGCTGACCTACCAGAGAGCACAGACGGAAGCGTAGCTTTACCGACGTAATGACTCCGTCAAGGTACGTCAGTCTGACTGCATTCTGTCTCCTAACCATTGGACTGCGGAGGGTAGCTGCGGTGCGCGGGTATATGAAGTTGCTGGAGACGCGCTGGAAGTATCTTTAGTTTCCAAGCAACAACGAATATCATCCACACACAACAAATAAATCTATAACAACCACTCCATCACAATGGCCGACAACGTACGTCCCACATCCAAGGTTTGAAGACCAGGCAAGGCGCCTTCCTAACACGCTATCTAGAACAACCCAGGCAACTTCGCCAACCGCCCGAAGGAAGACGTCCAGGCTGCTGCCTCCAAGGGTGGCCAGACCGGTACCGAGAACTCCGGCTTCGCCAGCATGCCCAAGGAGAAGGTGGTAAGTCCTGCCCCACCATCCTCATTCAAATCCGTTAGTGATATGATTCTGACTGTCCGTGCAGCAAGAGATTGCATCCATGGGCGGCAAGGCCAGCTCAGGCTCGTTTGAGAAGGGCAGTGAGAAGGCGAAGGAGGCCGGCCGCAAGGGTGGCTCAGCCACTGGCGGCTCGTCTGATGATTAGATGTTTCGTTGCTGCAACGGCATCATGAGGCATGACTTTGTATCATATTTTGACGAATGCTTGAGCTGAGCTATGCTCGCTCGCATCACATCGTGTCCCGTTCCATCCTGCTTTCTAGTCTTTATGGTCAAAATCATATACCTATACAATCGCGCATGTTCTTCGCCATACTTCGTCATGCTATGTTGAGTAACATACGTTGGAAATGTATGGTTGGTCAATGTTGAAGATTGACGCCTTACGCGGAGTTATAACACCATGTTCGTCCGAAGATCCAGCTGCGTCCCTCATAAACTTGAATGGTTGACAATCTTTGACATACATAACGATCGGACAAGGTGCTTTGAGATCCGGCGAAGATGTGGACGTGGGGAAGTGAAAGTGCCCTGTCGTTGTTTCAGTCAATTTGGAAGGAGATTAATCGAATGTAGCGCATATTCATGGCTTTTGCTAAAAGGCCAATGTATACTTTGCTTGGCCCACTACGGCCTCGACCACATCGCAACATCTCCAACTATGCGATCAATCCCACTAATACCACTCTACCCGCGTGTCGTTTTGAAAGCGAGATCGATGTTGGGTTCGCCATATAGTCCGCTCGCTTGCTAGGTCTTCTCCACCGACGCCTGTAACAGCATGACGGAAAGGGAACGATGAGCGTGAGAAACGCTTGTGCGGGCGAGCAATGGGCAAACATGCATACGCAGTCATACTCGACGCTGGCTCCTCAGGCAGTCGAGTATACGTCTACCGCTACCTGAAAGCGACAGCCGCACGCGCAGATGGCTCTCCCACAGACCTTGCACGACTCCCCGAGATCAAGACGAAGAACAAGTGGAACAAGAAGGTGCACCCAGGCATATCAACCTTTGGCACCAAACCGGAGCAGGTTGGTCTGGAACATCTGAAGGAGCTTGTGGAATTCGCCGCGGATATCGTACCGAAAGATGAAGTCGAATCAACCCCCATCTTCCTCCTCGCGACGGCGGGGATGCGCTTACTCCCCGACGACCAACGAATCGCAGTCTTGGAGAACGTATGCGCCTACTTCCAACATCATACCAAATTCGCGCTCCCCGACTGCGATCTCCACATCCAAGTAATCGCGGGCGAAACGGAAGGCCTGTACGGCTGGATAGCAGCGAACTACCTCCTCGGCGGCTTCGATGAGCCGGAGAAGCACGATCATGGGAAGGGGCATCATACCTACGGTTTCCTGGACATGGGCGGTGCATCGGCGCAGATAGCGTTTGCGCCGAATGTGACTGAATCGGAGAAGCATGCGGAGGATTTGAAGCTGCTGCGGTTACGGAAGGTGAGCGGCGAGGCGCTCGAGTACCGCGTCTTCGTCACGACGTGGCTAGGTTTTGGCGCGAATGAGGCGAGACGGCGATATGTGCAGAGTCTCGTCGACGCATATCCGCATAGCCAAGAGTTACCCGATCCGTGTCTACCCGTCGGGCTACTGGTGAACCAAACGGGCGTAGAAATAGCACCCGGTTCCTCCGACCTATCGGCGGAAAACCCACACCTCCTCGGCACAGGCTTCTTCCCGGAATGCTTGAAGGCCACCTACCCCCTCCTCGAAAAAGAGCGCCCCTGCCTCGACGCCCCCTGCCTCCTCAACGGCCAACACACCCCCGCTATCGACTTCGACGTGAACCACTTCGTCGGCGTATCAGAGTTCTGGCACACCACCCACGAAGTCTTCGCCATGGCGCATAAAGACAAAGCCTACGATTTCCAGACGTACCAACAACAGGTCACCGCCTTTTGTTCCCGGGATTGGGAGGATATTGTGGCCGATGTGGTGGCAGGGAAGAAATGGGGGAAGAAGGTGGATGAGAAGACGGTGGAGGAGGTGTGTTTCAAGGCGAGTTGGTTGATTAATGTATTGCATGAGGGGATTGGGGTGCCGAGGGTGGGGTTGGAGGAGAGCGGGAAGCAGCAGGTCGGCGGGTGGGAGAACAAGACGAAGGCTGTGATTGATGGCGCGAAGGACCGAGGGTTTCTGGACCCGTTTCAAGCGGTTGACAAGATTGACGGGACGGAGGTGAGTTGGACGTTGGGGAAGATGGTGTTGTATGCTTCTTCGCAGATGCCTGCGAGCACCAACACTAGCGTACTGCCGGTGGGGTTTGGCAGTAACGTCCCGGGCGTGAAGGTCCCATTTGACTTTCAGTACGCGGCTGGCGGCAAGTCAGCGGAGTCTTCAGTTCCACCGACGGAGCTACCCGCCGCGCCAGAAGGAGTAGCCGGCAAGGACTGGCACGACCGTATCTTCAACGCCGGCTACGCACGTCGCGTACCGGGGATACTGATCTTCGGTCTCATCCTCGTTCTGGCCGTGTACTTGCTCTGCGGCCGCGATCGGCGGTTGCGAGTCAATGCCAAGCTACTGTCCCTCGTAGGACGGAAGCCGGGCAAGCGACCACGAGCACGTGGCGGCAAGCTCTTCGGCGGCACGTCACCGCAGTACGAGCGCGTGCTCGAGGCCGCGGATCCGGACGACTTCGAATTGAGTGAGGTCGAATTGACATCCAGCTCCTCGCATACCCGTTTGGGTCGCTCATCCGGCTGGGCGACGCCGGTCAGTCGTGCCATGTCGCCTGATACTACGCGCGCTTCTCCCAAGCATAGGGTTGACGTCGATTACTTGTCGTCTGGGTCTGTGATGGCAACGACGGGCGTAAGCGGGCTCGGTGGAAGGGTGGAGAGTAAAGAGCATCTTGTTGCTCCACGCGGCGAAGGAGCTAGGAGTCGGGCGGGCAGTCCGTCGAGGAGGGGTGGTCCGCTTGTTGGGCCGTTTAAGGAGAACGTTGATTAGGATTTGCGCTGTTTTGCTGGATCGATTAGCGAGGCGCTGGTGGTGTTCACATTGTCCGACAGCTTTCGAGGTCTGCTATTTAGTGTGGCGAGGTCATGTCTCTCGTGTAGGTCTATCGTCTATCACTTCTGCGTCAATCATTACGTCCTCATGATTATACTCGCGCAGCCGTCAATCTTCCAACAAGAACCGCACGAAAGCCGCCGCCACCGCAACGCCATCGTGATGATCATTCGCCCGAGTCAGAGCCTCCTCGAACATCGCATCGTCGAAAACGCCCTGCTCATGCCGTCGTTGCAGGAGTTCCGTGATGACTTCGGCGCCGAACTCCGGGTGGCCCTGTGTGCTGATCAGGCGTCGTGGGCTGTACATGCCCTGTACTTCACATCGATCGGAATGGCCGAGTGGCTCGACGGAAGAGGGGTGGGTGTAGACGATGTCGTGGTGCATTTGGTTGATTGCCTGATCAAAGTCATGTTGTCAGCTTAGTCGTGAATCTGCGAAGACGGAAAGTGTGGGACGTACGAGCTTTGGTACGCCGAAAAGTTCCTTCCCCTTCTCCGTCAACGTAACAGGCGTACACGAAATCTCCCACCCCTGATCGCTTCGATCCACCTTACTCCCCATCGCGCGGCCGATGATTTGGTGCCCGAAACAGACGCCTATCAAGCGCACGCGATCTTGCGCCAGGACTTTCTTCGTATACTCCACCAACTTAAGAATCCAAGGATCGTTGTCAAAGGCGTTATATTCTAGTCATCACAGCGTGGCTTCAATCAGCCTATGTTATCAGCTTCACCACTATCCCGCTGCATGAGGTGAAACGTACTGCTTCCGGTCATCAGCACCGCGTCCACGGCGTCGAAGGAGGGAAATATCTCTTCATTCACAACGTTGTATTTGCTGATGTCTAAATGAGGTCGCTTGACGCCGTCCTTCTTCACCATGAGGTCGGCGCCGTTGTTGAGCAGTTCGGCGAAGAGGTTGCCGTAGCCGCCATATTTCTCTTTCGTCTTGCCGACGGGCTCGTCACACTCGAGGACCGCGATACGGAGGGTTGGTTTGAGCATCCCCGCGAATACTCGATCCCTCTATAGCCTCTGATGGTAAGCTTAGGTTATGCTACTCTCTTCCACCCTTTGTGAGGAGATACTACTCAGCATATGTCGGAGGACTATCGAGGGTATGATCAATCTGTATATAGCTTAGAAAGCCGTACCGTAATCCACGCCTGACTAAGCCATGCCAATCTCCCCCGCAGGGCTGTAGATAAGAACTCTGGGTAGCTAGGTTCCGGGGACGGGAGCTGCATTGATAACTCCATGTTCCCCTCGCGCAGTAGCTACACTACAGTCGCGAAACCGTGGCGGGAGAGATCGCAAACAGGTGTCTTTTCGCATGGTTGTTTGCGCATCGATCTCCCTAATAGCTGAGGCCGTACAACGCAGCGTGGTATTGTAATGACTGCCTTGGCAACCACTGCCGCCATCCCAAACTGCAATACCACAGCCTCAACCATGCGCACCACGCGTGCCTGCGCGCGTGGTGCGACCAAGTACACCCTCAACCAGGAGCAGGCATTACTTGAGCCACAAGCCAATGATCAAGTCCGAACCACAATGTCTTTGCTAGCAGACACACATCCGTCCACTGCTCGTTAGAGCAGCAGGCACCGGAGTCAGGCCGCTTACAATGCGGAGCGCGTGAGCTCTCATGATCCGTCGAGGAGTGGACGGCGGTGTGCTGATATGTCATTTACGGAGTAGCTTTCGTCATTGCGAAACCGTTGACATGAACTTCTTTTCGTGGAGACCGAGCAGCTGTGACGTATGGCGCGGAAGCTTGTGGTGTGATCTGCCAGGCGGTTAAGACCTGAGGTCGTGCCAGTCTTGGCGCCTCATGGTTCAAGCACATCTCCCTACGCTTCACATACACTATGGAGGCAGAATTACTGGCCACCTATGCTCGGTGTGCTACACGAGATGCTCTCATTGGGGCGGGTGAGGTCGAAACCCACCTCACCTATTCGACCCTCGCTCAACAAGTCAAGGCCTTGCAGCAGACTTTACAGTCCCACGGAATCAATCGTGGCACGATTGTTGCCGCAGTCTTCCCGAATTCGATGGTGTTGGCTCTTGTCTTCCTTGCTCTGCTCGCCTGCGACGCTACGATTGCGCCGCTGGATCCCAAGCTGAAAGCCGACGAATACAAGTATGATCTAGAAGATCTACGGATTGATTTCGTGCTCGCTCCCAGCAACGTGTTGAGCTCAGAGAACGATCTAACTGCTGTGACAAAGTCATTGTCGTGTGGAGTCTTGGCATGTGCCTTCGGTGCCGAGGAGGTAAAAGTGGATGTTGTTCGTGCCGGATTACCACATCCCAATAGTTCCAGCAACCGGGACAGCCACGAACCAACTGCGTTGATATTGCATACATCGGGTACGACCGGTAAACCAAAAATTGTCCCACTCACCGCACAAAATTTGCTGGCTTCTACCCATAATGTAATTGAAACCTACAATCTTAGCAAGGACGACCGGACGATCTTGCTAATGCCATTGTTCCATATCCATGGCATCGTTGCGGGATTTCTGGCCCCTCTTCTCTGCGGCGCAGGGCTTGTGATACCGGAGAGGGGTCTTGCAGGTGATTTCTGGGAGCTATACATGCGACATGGCGCCAACTGGTGGACTGCCACTCCAACGCATCATAGAACGATCCTACAGTTGAAGCGGCCTCCCGAAGCGAAGGTTCGATTCATACGCTCTTGCTCCTCCGCGCTTTCTCCAATTGATGCTGAAAAATTAGAGGAAGCTCTGCAGGCACCCGTTCTGCAGGCGTATGCAATGACTGAGAACGCACATCATATCTCCTCAACCAAACTTGGAGAGCCACGGGAGCCTGGTACAGTCGGCTTCCCTCCGTCCGACCTAGAACTTAGTATCCTCGACGAAGCCGACAACACAGTGCCGCCTGGTCAAGTCGGTCAAGTCGCAATCAAGGGTGCATCGTCCATGAACGGGTACCGCAACAATGAGGAAGCAAACGAGAAATCCTTCACATCCTCCGGACTGTTCAAAACAGGCGATCAAGGCAAGCTCGACGAAGAGGGCTGTTTGACCTTGACAGGCAGGTTGAAAGAAATGATCAACAAGGGTGGCGAAACCATCAGCCCGACCGCATTGGACAGCGTCCTCCTAAACCATAGCGCGATCAAGGAGGCCGTGGCTTTCGCGGTCCCTGATGACGTCTTCGGAGAAGACATAGGTGTCGCAGTCGTCCTCGAGGAGCACTCATCTCTAAGCCGAGCGGAGTTGGTTGAGTGGATGAGGGAGAGAGTAGCAGAGGCAAAGGTGCCGAGGACCATCTGGTTCGTGGATCACATTCCTAAAACGGCTACTGGTAAGCTTCAGCGCATAGCTGTTGCGCGCGAGATGCTGCAGAGTCCTCAGGAGCAGCCGAAGAACGGTAACGCTGCCGCAGCAGAAACTTCGCTCGAGTCTCTTCGGCGGATGTGGAGCGACTTGCTCAGCGTTGGGCCTGAAGTGATCAAGCCGACCGATAGCTTTCTTGACTTGGGCGGAAACTCCGCGCTGGCGGTACGTCTTGTTGGTATGGCAAAGTCGAGCGGATATGATCTAGACATCGCAGCCGTGTTCAACGCCGAGGATTTGGAGAGTATGGCGAGACAGATGCACCGAAAGGAGTCCGACGAGCGGTCCACTCGGCGCGCAGACCACCGCCTTATCGCCCAATCTGCGGGTCACATGAACGTCGCAGAGACGGATATCGAGGACGTCTACCCCATGACGCCATTTCAGAGCTACATGGCAGAAGAGAACGTCAAGTATGGATGTTGGGCGGCTACGTTCACGTTCGAGTGTGTGGATGCTACAGTGGAGGAGCTGAGCCAGGCTGTGAAGCTCGTCCAGGAACGCAACAATGTTCTTCGTGGCTGGACGACCTGCATTGATGGAAAATACTGCCAAGCTATCATGCGTAAGCCGATTGAATTGCAGCATGTTACTGACCTGGATCATTACCTCACCGAGATGGATATGCTGAAGTTTCCCCTAAATCGACCTTCCCTCAGGTTGGCTTACGCTCATCGCAACGACCACGTCGTATTCGTGCTCACCATGAATCATGTCATCATGGATCACTGGACGAGGTCATTGCTCTTCGATGAGATAGCGCTTGCCCTGAAAGACCTGAGCGCATTGAGGAAAATGACGCCTTTGCCTTTGCAATTTGCCGACTTCGCGAGATGGATAGAAGATCTCCGGTGTCGTAAGCCCGATCACAGCGCCCTCACACCTGAGCCGGATCATGACAAGACTCCCAGCGTACATGATGAAGAAGCTCCAATCTTCGACCCTGCGGCAACAAGGCATCAGCAGAAACATATCCAATTGTGCGAAGGCGTGGCACTGAAACACCCCTTTTCCGTGTACGCACACCTGGCCTGGTCCATGGCGCTCGCAATGCGATCATCAGACGAGCAACAACACGTGACCATCTCCACCGTCCAAAGTGGCCGTCTTGCTCCTCTGACGGGCATTCATACCATGATGGGACCCGCTCTCACCATTACAAGACTCGATATATGCTTACAGCCCACCTCGCACCTCGACCAGGCGCTAGATTCCATTGCAACCACCTTACTTGCGCCGCCAGATACGTCGTTCACGGGAGCTAACATGCAAGGGCAATACGCAACAGCCTGGGTCCTGAACTGCGCTCCGGGCAACCCCATGCCCGGGGATATCCTTGTCGATGGCCAGCAGATACTGCGCTTCGATGAGAAGAGGTCTATTCGAAACCGGGCCGGTTTCGCGCTCTACGGACGTCCTGTTGTTGCCCGAGAAGGTGGCAAAGTTGCGCTGCAGCTGACGTATAACAGCAATTTGGTCCGCGAAGAAGCTGTGACAAGGTTCGTTGACGATTTTGCAACTTACCTAAGGGCAGTGACTAGCTTGGACGGGCACACGGATTTACGAACGGTGCGGTGAGATCACGCCTGTAGTGGCTTACATTCAGCAGGCTGTTTCCTCGCGGCCAACGCAAGCACCCACTTTGCTCGACAACTGCCGCTTCCAGTTCGGACTTGGATGTCCTTGCTAAGCAGTCGAGCAGAGTCCGCCTCCATACATGACATTGACCGATTGCGAACGATCGCGAGCCAATGGTCATGTTCCCCTTTATTGGTGGCTACGATAGACACATCGTTGCTAGATCGTGCAGCACAGATCCAACCTTGGATGGCACTAGTCTTTAGCGGTCTTCTAGGGTTGAGGCTGAGGTATACCTAGCCCTCGAGCCCGAAATGGTATGTGCCTTAGCAACAACGCAATAATCGAACAGGCTGGTCCGAAATTGTACTGGCTGCTGACGCCGACATACTTTCAACAAGCATGTCAGTCCACAATGCTGTACATAAATCTTTCTCGTTGCCCAAGCCTACCACGTCCCCTTCGTCTTCCGTATGGTCGAGAGCTGAGATTCTGACAACCAATGCGCTCTATTTGCTCGCGATCGTCATTGTCAGGCGCACAAGCGGGCGGTCTACCCTTGTGCACAGTAAAGCAATGATTGTTTCACCCTAGACATTCAATAATTGGGCAGCTCAACGCTAACCTCCGTGCCTGGCTCGACATCGCTGGTCGGGGTATCATTGTATTGTGTGGTCGGGCAGCGGTGGTAATTCCGACCAGAACCATCGAGGTAAGATCTATGAACTTCTCCTCCATTGTCGCTTAGAGAAATGCTGCACGGCTGCAGCCGCCTTGGCAATAGGCTATCAATGCTGACCTCGGCTTCGTCCCCGCCAACTGAATGCATACAACCGCGCATAAGCACAGCAAGAATGGCGACCATCTCTAGGACCTCCTACACCTCTCCACCCACCCTGACAGATTCTCGACTAGACCGCCCACCATGTCCTCTTCCTCCTCCTCCACCCCGCTGGCAACCCAACCCCCACCTACTCCAACCTATCAGCTCACCTACCCAGCACCCTACGTGATCCTGATCACCATAAACCGCCCCAAACAAATGAATAGCCTCCCCTATGCCAGTCACTGGGAAGCAGACGCCCTCCTCCAGTGGTTCGACTCCGAACCTTCCCTCCGCGTGGCCGTAGTAACCGGCTCCGGCCGAGCCTTCTGCGCAGGCCAAGACCTAATCGAGCAACGCGACCTCGCCAACCTGCGTGAAGCGGCCGCGCGAGGCGACGCAGATGCAAAGGCGAAACTCCCCGACAAACGGCTGCTTACTCACCCACCAAGCGGGTTTATGGGGATCAGTCGGCGGGCGGGCAAGAAACCCGTCATAGCCGCCGTTAATGGCTGGGCAATGGGCGGCGGGTTTGAGGTTTGCTTGGGTTGCGACATGATCATCGCCAGCCCCCAAGCCACATTCGGTCTTCCAGAAGCCATGCGCGGCCTCTACGCAGGCGCAGGCGGGCTTTCCCGACTCGTCCGTCTAGCTGGTATGACGATCGCAAGCGAGATCGCAATGTCCGGCCGCTTTCTCTCCGCGCAGGAAGCAGCACAATACGCAATCGCAAACCGGGTGTCAAAGACTCATGAGAGTTGTGTGGGGGAGGCGGTGGAGTTGGCGGCGAAGGTGGCCAGCTTGAGCCCGGATGCGATTGTGGTGACGAGACATGGGTTGAGGCAGAGTTGGGAGACGGCGAGTGTGGAGCGGGCGAGTCAGGAGACGGAGTTGCGGTATGGAGCGGCGTTGCGGGATGGGGAGAATTTGGGGATTGGGTTGCGGGCGTTTGCGGAGAAGAAGCAGCCGCAGTGGGTGCCGTCGAAGTTGTAGCGGAAAACGTTTCCACGCTTTCATGTCGGTTATTGAGCTTCAATGTCGACTGTCCTGTAGCAGGGCCTTGTCAAGCTCTTTGCCCGTCTTAACGTCCGCCGGGACGTCCTCCAGACAGCATATATCTTTCTCCGCCTTCTACGCGGTATTGCCAGAAGATGCTTGCAGAGGCGGTCGGAGGAGGTCTACCATTGATGCGGACAGTCAGCCGGGGGTTCGACGTTCGTGTCGGTCAGCCAGGCCGTGCATGAGATGGCGTAGTATATCCCTAACGTCGTTCACAGGGTCCTGAGTTTAACACACGTCGGTGACTTTATGGCACAGGCGGGGCGGTCTCACCGGCGCGTTGCTGCACTGGAAATGAGTCCAGGTGCGCGGGTTAGTCCTGTAGGCGACTAACGAGCCGGCAGAGTAGGTAGGGTGGCTCACTGCAAACCTGTAGCCTGAACCGCTTTCCCTCACTCAGCACCAGCAATCCCCCTCCCTTCCTTCAATGGCAGAAAGATCTCCGTCCATAACTCGCTCGCCTCCCCCACCGTATACGTCAACTCAGCATCCTGCATCCCAGCCTCCTCACCACCCTGCATGGTCTCCAGCTGACTGATAACATTATTCAACCCAAGCGCCTTGCCCGTCGCCTGCGTCGCCGTCGGATCCAAATTCACGTGCACGATATGAATGTGGAAATGGTAGTAAGTAGGTTGGTAATGCACATAAAACTTCAACATATCCTTCTCCACACCCGGATAAAGCTTCGGTACAGTCGCAGCAAGCGTCGTCCGTAGATGGCGAAGCCAAACAGCGTCTTTCTTCGTTAAATCCCGCACGCTCCAGAGATCTCGTCGTAAAACGAGAGCGAGTAAATGCAGACTTCCCGTCGTCTTGCGGTCCCAGTTCAAATCCGGTAAAAGTAAGAAATCATCCTTCTCATCAGCTTCCTTCGAGCGAAACAGTACATTCTCCTGCTCACTCTTCCCTTCAAGAATGTTAAAGACCCAGTTTAATCGTCCTTCCTCCCGACACCGCCGCATATACGGCCGCACGTACTTGGCATAGACCTCCGGCGTCTCCGTGACACTCCTACTACGCTGGAAGGAGTACTTCTTGACATGCTTCTCCGTGCACGGGTAAATAAGGTTGATCTTCAAATCCGGTGGCGTGGGTTCATCCAGACTATTGTCCGGGAGACTGTTGGCTAGATACCAGCGGTAGATGTCGTTTTCCCCAAGATTTTTGACGTGAGCAATCAGGCGGCCAAACGCGGAGAGATAGGATGGATTCGTGTCGAAGGCGCCTCGTTCTGCGATCAGCAGGGCTGGTTGGCCGGAGATAGTTCCTTGAAGGATCATACGGCGGCCGGCTTGGTCTTGGTTAAGGAGGTTGGAGAATTTGAAGCGAGTTATGAGGGCGTTGGAGGACATGGCGGGAGATGTATTTACTGGGTTGCTATTGGTCGTCGTCCAGATGTTTGGGATGTCACTAGGTTTAGCTATGCGTGTGTAGATACAGTCGCAGAGTGAAGCCTTTAGCACGGAATTTTATATCCCTATCGAAATTCTATATCTGCGACCTACGTTATATATCCCTAATACAGATTTATAAGCGCTATAGTCTTTTGCACTAGACTCTATGTCTATAAAACTTTACATCTTAATATAAAATCTTATATCTAAACTTTTTTTATATTAAGATACTTTTTTAAGTAATAAAGTTTTTTTTTATATATTAAAATAGATATTTTTATATAAAATACTTTTTAAAA